>NW_023995973.1:12500-63372 GCF_015586225.1 Lucilia sericata | reverse complement strand
TAATATAGTTCTAAGTACTACCAAGTATTTATGTTTAGTAATGTCCCAATTTAACGAAAATATGTCCCTATTTTTGGTCTGGCAACACAATAAAAACAATTTTCGTTATATTATTGTGAATGACCGTGGTATGCGACAGAACATCTGTTGTGAATAATTTATTTTTTTTTTTTCAATCCACAGGAAAATATTTTGTTTACAATTTTGCAACTCAGCGGTTGTAAAAACAATATTAAGAATATTAGATTATTTGAATTACATTAATTAAATCAAAGTGGAGGGCAATAATGAAGAACAAGAAAAGAGTGAAACAAAAGAGGACCCCCTAGACGAAGAACGTCAAGGTCTAGTGAGGGAAGTTGGGAATTTGGCCGTTTGGAGTTTGTCATCATGCAAACCCGGTTTTGGTGTCGAGCGTTTACGTGACAATATTATGGATACCTATTGGCAATCAGATGGACAACTGCCGCATTTAGTCAATATACAATTTCATAGCAAAACAAAAATTAGCCAAATTTACATATACACCGACTATAAGTTAGACGAAAGTTATACACCATCCCGCATTTCGATAAGAGCTGGTTCGAATTTTAATGATTTGCAGGAACTACAAATAGTAGATCTACATGAACCTACTGGCTGGGTAGCCATACCCATAAAAGATGGAAGCGTCAAGTGTATTCGTACGTTTATGCTGCAGATAGCTGTCATATCGAATCATCAGAATGGACGCGATACTCATATGCGTCAAATACGCATACATGCACCGGTAGAGGATCGTCATTATCCCTTGGAATTGTTTGGAAAGTTTAGTACTGTTAATTTTCAGAAATTTGCCACACTTCGTTAAATACGTAATAAAAATACATTTTATTTATTTATTTTTTTTTTAATTTGTATTGAAATACGTAGGTGCATATAAAGCCCAGATTTTTAAATATATTCGTTATGCAATATGATATTACCCAAAATATTTCGGATTAAGCATTAACCGTTCGTGAACTACACTTATTTCGCTCAACATAGTGTGATTAAAAAGAGGTTAATTTTATAAAATTTGAATTTATTCCATTTTCCCAACTCTACATTCATTTAACAATAGCAAAACAAACAAGAATTGTTTGGTAATACTGAAATTCTAGACGAAGTTATTAACCAAAGAATATATTATTAACAATAAACCCGTTTTTGAGGAGTATTTAAATTTGGATGGAAGCTATATAAAATTTTGAATCGACAAAAGAAAAACTTTTAAGAAAATTGACTTATACGATTCCGATATCTTATAAGGCCTGAAAATTATATTGGAAAAATTGCAAACAAATGACAATCTTATATAACCTTTACACGAGAGTGAGAGTAAGAAATGTGAAAAATTATTGTTTATTGTTGTCACCACCATACAAACTTTACGGCGATATAGGTTTGTTCCCCAAAACTCATACTATGTTTGATTAAAATCAAGATCTCAGATTCAGTTGATATTTGAATATTTTTTAATAGTCGGAAAGAATTAGCTATTCTAAATAAGAAGGTGTAAAGATTTATTTCCGCTCCTTAGTTTCCGGTTTATAGGACTTCAAAGTTAAAATTTTACATATAATACGGCAAAATTTTATATGTTTACAAAAAATGCACATGTAGCGAAGACGGTATTGAGTACAACCCAAGGGAAAAGTCCTTCCGCCCAGCTGAAGGCCTACTACCTTTAAAGCACAATATTAACAAAAAATTTTAATATAGATCTTTAATAACTTCTAATTAAATTTGTTAATTATTAATAATAGGTATCTTCCAAGAAATCAAGATAGAATCATTATATCGTCATCTAAAACGCAAACGGACCTATCTAACATTTTTAAAATTTTACAGGAGAAGCAAAAAACTATTGAAATTGAAAAGTTTGTTTCTGTCAACGCGATTTATTTGTAGTAAATAAACAAATTATTTAATAGTGAAACCTATCATGTGTTATCATGGTTGACAGTGGCGTACATATGTATATAAAAATGGATAACTTGGACTTTTTACCTTCAATATTCAAATGTTTTTGTAGATAGGGCCATTTGTTTCGTTGCAATACATTAGAATAATAGATTTTGAATTTTTGGTTAGTTAGGGCCGTTTGCGCTTCAGGTGACGATATGGAAAGGTGACGATATAAAGATATCGATAAATGCCTTTGTACAGATAAGTATAATCAGTAGAGCCACAAATTGCAACAATAACAAAATTTCGAAGAAATCTACATATGTAGTACTAAAATTCAAAACAGGGACGATATGTAGTTATATTATGCATAAATATCATAAGTAATTATAAACTCAGCAACACTGTATTTTGGCATAACCAATCACAATAATAACTATTACATTCACAATGAAAAATTAATGAACGCTTTTTTTGCTTCTCTAATTACAAACAACGCGAGACGCTACAACTACAGTTTTTATATATTTTGTAGTTATTTTCATACATACATTATGAAAAAGTAGTTTGTCGTCGGTCGCAGTATTGTATTTTAGCTACTACTTGTCGAATTTTGTTTGTGCTTGTTGCCGATACTGTTGCAACAAAATTTTGTGAGTAGCCAATAATAATGTTAATTTATCGACTTTGAAGTGATTTTTTGGGATCAATATAAAATATTATTACAAGGAACTAATAAAAAACTATAAAGTCAAAATGGAAAATAAAATCTATCCCAATTTACAAAAAATGTGTCGTTTGTGTTTAAAGGAAAATGCTGCAACAGTTTGCATTTTTCCCAAAGAAAAGAATTCCGACAAATACGCGGCTTTATCTATACCAATGCGTATAATGACTTGTGCGGCACTTGAAGTACAAGATGCTGAAGATTTTCCAACAAAAATATGTCCTGACTGCCGTTTGCAATTGGAGAAATCTTATTTATTCCGTAAGCAGAGTCAAGCGTCCGATGCCAAGCTAAGAAAACATTTGCGTCTCATAGGAATGGGCAAAACGAGTAAAGTATTTAACAAAAAAGCGGAAGACGACGACGATGATGATGAGTTAGAATTACAAGATTCCATGGAATTTATCAAAGAACAAGAGGACAACCAAAAACAAATGGAAAAATTAAAATTTGATACTGTCATAAGTGAAATTAAACAGCAAAATGAACAGGATTTGAAAAAAATTAAAGAAAATCTAAGATTGAACTGTCGAGAGGAATTAATACCAGAATTACGGGAACAACTAAAGAATGAATTAAGACTAGAGGTGGAAAATGAATTGGAAGAAAGTTTAAGAAAAGAAATTAGCGAACAATATACAAACGAAGCAAAAGAAGCGCTACGTGCTGAAGTCCAGGAAGAATGTAGACAAGTGGAAATCAAATGCCTATTAGATGATCTGCAGACATTTCTCAACAATAAGAAAAAATCATTGGAACCTAATTCAACTACCAAAGATGTTGTAGCCATTAAAAGACCTTTAAGTCCAACAAATAACAAAGATCCGGCTGCAAAAAGAAAATTGATTGTGCAAAATTCACCTAAAGTAGAAGAGGTACAAATGCAACTACAGGAGGAAGAGGACTTGAATAACACGAACGTGGAGAAAGGAATAATTATAAGTGAACATGATCTGAACACGAATGATGATGATTGTGATAGCGAGGGAAATTTTCTAATTTATGACACTGACGACGGTGGCATTGATATTCAGAAAAAACCTTTAGTTGATAGAGAGGAATACACTGGTAATAATGTTGTCGCTAGCGAAGAGTACGAAGATGATGAATATATTGATTCAAATAGTACAATAACATATGAAAAAGTCAATGAGGAAAATATGGTCACTAATGAGGAGTCTGGGGAAACGAATACCACAACGACTTCGTATCGCAGTAAGTAGCAATTTTGATATTCTACATTTCTATTCGACTGTCCTTCACTAAAATAACATACAGAATACACCTTCTATTAGAATGTTACTTTTTGCTTTTATTCTATTTCACTAAAAAATTAACTCTCACTTACAGTTGAAGACAACGAAAATGGAGAAATACAGTTTTTGCACAAATCCAATGAAAATGATGAAATTGACGAGGAAAATCCAGATCAAAGCAATGAAAACATAATGGTTATTGATTTTCAAGAAAGCTTGGATAGTGAATATATAGGACAGTTTGAAGAAGTGGTTAGTTTCGTAGAAACTTTATTTCATGTTAATATTGTATATATATGCTAAATTACTTTCTTATTACAGAAATATGTCAAGGCTAAAAAGCAATTGAAAAGTAAATCTAAAAAATCACCGGGTAAAAAAGCAGTTACTAGAACTACAACATCAACTACAGAGACAATTCTTACGAAAACCTACGTGAATCCATTTCAACGCAGTACAGATACACCAAAAACATTTAAATGTGATGATTGTCCGATGGTGTTTTCCACCAAACCTTCGTTAGAGCGTCATTTACGTACTCATCGCAAAGTTGGGAAAAGTGGTGTTAATTTTCAGTGTCCAGAATGTCAAATTGTAGTTTCATGTAGCAGTGCTCTACGACGTCACATGTACGTACACTGTGAAGTGAAGCCGTTTGCCTGTAATATTTGTGATAAAGCGTTTGTGCAAAGGGAGATTCTCAAACGACATATGCAAACACATACGGGCATAAAGCCTCACCAATGTTCACAATGCGATAGATCGTTTGCTCAACGTATTAGCTTAACCGAACATATTAATCGTACACACTTGGAGGAGCCGCGCATACAACGACATGCCTGTCATTTATGTCCCAAACGCTTTAATCATGCATCCGGTTTAAGCCGTCATTTGGCCTCACACAGCGGTGTTGCTTTTCAGTGCAGTGAGTGTGATCGTACATTTGGTGATCGTTCCTCAGTTAAAAGGCATATTATTAACACGCATGGAAATCTTAAACCCTCTAAAGGTGAGGTGAAAGCAAAAACACCGTAAGTAAGCACATACATAGTTAAATGTATATGATATTAAGTGTTTTATTAAGATTAATACTGTAATTAAGTTAGTTTTAGCTATAAATTCAATGCAATAAACGTTTTTAATGAAAGAAAATTCTAATTTTTGTGCATTCACTGATTTCTAATCATTTGTGTATGTACGGGATAAGTTTTTTTAAAAGCTCCTAAAAGTATGCTATGCAAAAATTTATTCGTGTAAAATTAGCGCCATCTATTGTTTGGACTAATGCTGTTTCATTTTGCAAAAAATCGAGTTTTTCAGGGTGGCAGCACTGCCGCAAATTTTCAACCCCACTATGGAAAACAATCTGGCAACTCTTCACTTTTCTTAGATTTTTATAGAGTTGCCAGATCGTTTTCCATAGTGGGGTAGAAAATTTGCGGCAGTGCTGCCACCACGAAAAATTCGATTTTTTGCAAAATGAAACAGCATTAGCCCAAACAATAGATGGCGCTATTTTTACACTAATAAATTTTTGCAAAGCATACTTTTAGGCGCTGTTTTTAAAACAAAATTTTACTTGCCTTTAGTGTGAAATAAGCACGATACGATTCAAAAAATTCAAATTGTTTAATTAGCAAATAATAACAACACCTGCTGCAGGACTAATGATCGTGATTTCCTTTCAACCTGATAAATTTTCACGATAATTAGTTGGTGTGCATCTGTTCATATTCATTATTTATATGTTACAATATTTACCTATGTCTATATAAGTATATTTATAATAAAAAAGCCTTAACACAATATTTAAGTTTACAAGTAAATTATTACAACGACTTTTAAAGACACTTTAAAAAAGCAGTTACATTTTAATTCTAATAAACATTTTTCATTTAAATAACAATAAATGCTTAAATAATAATAGAAAAAAAGTCAGACAAATGTAAAGTAAATTTTGAGCAAAACAAAATACTACTAGTTCTTCTTACACGTTGGCTTTAATAATAAATAATAATAATGAATGAATTAAAAAATAATGATAATAATAATAATTCACAATTTTTAACATAATAAAAAGATATTTAGCTCTCAAAGCACCACATCTTATAGTTTTCTTAATTTTATATTTATGAATTTTATATAACAGAATGACTGATATTTTAATTCGTGTTTGTTTTTTCTTAATATTTTTGTTGTTGTTTTTAATATAAATAACAAATATAAATAACATAGATTACATTGTAAAAACACATGACATTTACTCTTTTTTATTGTTTAGTTTTTTAAATTCTCTTGAGTATGATTTTTAATCCGAATTGGTCATGGAAGAACGTTGAGATTCTAAAGTATTAGAATCGTTGCGATTACGTAACATACGTGGTTGACTGGAGGTGAAATTAGAAAAATCTTTCATAACATCCTTGTAGGTTTCATCTTCACCATTGCCTTCATCGTTAAGGCCAATTTCATCATTTAGTCGTGTTAAACGTAAACTGTAAATAATATTTATTTATGTTTTTTTTATCTTTTGTTATTAGTTAGTAAACTCAGTTAAACTTAAGCCTAAATGAATAAGAAAATACCAAAATGATTTGGCAGCAATGGATAATCTATGCGTTATGATGATTTTCTTGCTATAATTGACCATTATTCTACTTTCTAGACTACTAAATACCGGAGTATTGAATGATTTGTTTCGCTATAAATTGATTGAGTTGGTCAAAAAAGATAACGTAATATAATTAATGATATGGAACAGGGGAAGCCTGCGAATCTTTATGGGATAACGATGTGAGCTGATTTTGGAAAACGAAACAGATACAGCCAAAAAATCAGTTTATAAAAAATTCGGTTATAACAAATTCTCGGTTATTAAATAGTCTATAGTCTAGACTATAGTCTAGTCTATAGTCTAGTCTATAGTCAAGTCTATAGTCAAGTCTATAGTCAAGTCTATAGTCTAGTTTATAGTCTAGTCTATAGTCTAGTCTATAGTCTAGTCTATAGTCAAGTCTATAGTCTAGTCTATAGTCAAGTCTATAGTCAAGTCTATAGTCAAGTCTATAGTCAAGTCTATAGTCTAGTCTATAGTCTAGTCTATAGTCTAGTCTATAGTCTAGTCTATAGTCTAGTCTATAGTCTAGTCTATAGTCTAGTCTATAGTCTAATCTATAGTCTAGTCTATAGTCTAGTCTATAGTCTAGTCTATAGTCTAGTCTATAGTCTAGTCTATAGTCTAGTCTATAGTCTAGTCTATAGTCTAGTCTATAGTCTAGTCTATAGTCTAGTCTATAGTCTAGTCTATAGTCTAGTCTATAGTCTAGTCTATAGTCTAGTCTATAGTCTAGTCTATAGTCTAGTCTATAGTCTAGTCTATAGTCTAGTCTACAGTCTAGTCTATAGTCTAGTCTATAGTCTAATCTATAGTCTAGTCTATAGTCTAGTCTATAGACTAGTCTATAGTCTAATCTATAGTCTATAGTTTAGTCCAGCCTAGTGTAGTCTATAGTCTATTCTATACTGAAATCTCTATTAATAAATAAATTGCGAGTACTCACAGTGTAACAATATCAGCATTTCGTTGGTCAACAGCAATATCTAATGGTTTTTTACCATCATTGGCTTCGATGTCATATTTGGCTTTATGCTTAAGCAATAAATATACTTGAGCTATGAAACCTTTGCCAGTGGACAGGTGTAAAGCACTATAACCTAAATCGTCTACAGAATCAATCGGTACGCCATTCAATAGCAGATATTCACAAGCCATAACAGAACCCTGAAAATGTAGAAAAATAAAATAAAAATTAAGTAAAAGGTTATAAAGGAAAAAAAGCAGATCTTACCGATAATACTGCCTGATGTAAGTAAGTACGATTATGATCTTCTACATTACGCCAATTCTTATCGGCACCTAAAGCAAAGGCCATACACATTACTGGTAAATTGTGTACAGCTGATGCTTGATACAACATGAGATTCGCATTTAGTTTTGAAAAGGGCACTTCATGTATAACTTCTGGTTCATTTTCTCCCTCAGTAGATTCTTGATCTGATCCTAGGATACCAGGTGTTTCATATGTTTCTAAACCTAATTCATCGCCCACTATTAAAAGATCTTCTCGTGAAATACTTAAGGACATAGAGGGTATATTAATCGATTCGTCATCATCGTCATCATCAACTTCGTCTATGACAGGATCATCGGATGATTTGGAACTTGAACGTTGACGTTTACGTTCACGATGACGACGACGTCTAAACTTTTTAACTGCCCATTTGCGTGGAGCACCCAAAGACAGTGTCGCCCTTTTGCCTAATTCACCACTGTCGATCGATAAAACTTCGGCCGTTTCACTGGATAGATAGTCGGTTGGTTTAGGCATACCGCATACAAAACGTTTCTCTACATATTTTGCCTTTATCCATGCTTCCCTCACCGATATTTCACAATTTTCCGTAGCCGGTTTCAGTTCACAATTATCACCAATACGTGATTCATAGATGCGATTGACTACGGCATTACCCAATTCCATCATGACTTTAACATTTTCCGTTTCCCAAGCATCTAGAGTCAGAGAACGTACTTTACTGTAGTGTACGCCCAAACTTCGATGAACACCTGAACATTCTATACACAAAGTTATGCCTAAATTAATGGAAGCCCAACGTGGATCAGCGCCGCGACAATCACAGCACTGTGCATTGCCAGGAATTTTAAGGAATTGTTCCCAATGTCTGCACGAAAAAAATTAGTAATAGGTTAAAACATGGATCTAGTCTATAGTCTAGTCTATAGTCTAGTCTATAGTCTAGTCTATAGTCTAGTCTATAGTCTAGTCTACAGTCTAGTCTATAGTCTAGTCTATGGTCTAGTCTATAGTCTAGTCTATAGTCTAGTCTATAGTCTAGTCTATAGTCTAGTCTATAGTCTAGTCTATAGTCTAGTCTATAGTCTAGTCTAGTCTATAGTCTAGTCTATAGTCTAGTCTATAGTCTAGTCTATAGTCTAGTCTATAGTCTAGTCTATAGTCTAGTCTATAGTCTAGTCTATAGTCTAGTCTATAGTCTAGTCTATAGTCTAGTCTATAGTCTAGTCTATAGTCTAGTCTATAGTCTAGTCTATAGTCTAGTCTATAGTCTAGTCTATAGTCTAGTCTATAGTCTAGTCTATAGTCTAGTCTATAGTCTAGTCTATAGTCTAGTCTATAGTCTAGTCTATAGTCTAGTCTATAGTCTAGTCTATAGTCTAGTCTAGTCTAGTCTAGTCTATAGTCTAGTCTATAGTCTAGTCTATAGTCTAGTCTATAGTCTAGTCTAGTCTATAGTCTAGTCTATAGTCTAGTCTATAGTCTAGTCTATAGTCTAGTCTATAGTCTAGTCTATAGTCTAGTCTATAGTCTAGTCTATAGTCTAGTCTATAGTCTAGTCTATAGTCTGGTCTATAGTCTAGTCTAGTCTATAGTCTAGTCTATAGTCTAGTCTATAGTCTAGTCTATAGTCTAGTCTAGTCTATAGTCTAGTCTATAGTCTAGTCTAGTCTATAGTCTAGTCTAGTCTAGTCTAGTCTATAGTCTAGTCTAGTCTATAGTCTAGTCTATAGTCTAGTCTAGTCTATAGTCTATAGTCTAGTCTAGTCTATAGTCTAGTCTAGTCTAGTCTAGTCTAGTCTATAGTCTAGTCTAGTCTAGTCTGGTCTATAGTCTAGTCTATAGTCTAGTCTATAGTCTAGTCTATAGTCTAGTCTATAGTCTAGTCTATAGTCTAGTCTATAGTCTAGTCTATAGTCTAGTCTATAGTCTAGTCTATAGTCTAGTCTATAGTCTAGTCTATAGTCTAGTCTATAGTCTAGTCTATAGTCTAGTCTATAGTCTAGTCTATAGTCTAGTCTATAGTCTAGTCTATAGTCTAGTCTATAGTCTAGTCTATAGTCTAGTCTATAGTCTAGTCTATAGTCTAGTCTATAGTCTAGTCTATAGTCTAGTCTATAGTCTAGTCTATAGTCTAGTCTAGTCTAGTCTATAGTCTAGTCTAGTCTAGTCTATAGTCTAGTCTATAGTCTAGTCTATAGTCTAGTCTATAGTCTAGTCTATAGTCTAGTCTATAGTCTAGTCTATAGTCTAGTCTATAGTCTAGTCTATAGTCTAGTCTATAGTCTAGTCTATAGTCTAGTCTATAGTCTAGTCTATAGTCTAGTCTATAGTCTAGTCTATAGTCTAGTCTATAGTCTAGTCTATAGTCTAGTCTATAGTCTAGTTTATAGTATAGTCTATAGTCTAGTCTATAGTCTAGTCTATAGTCTAGTCTATAGTCTAGTATATTGTCTAGTCTATAGTCTAGTCTATGGTATAAACCGATTTCGTTGCTTACACTTTTCTTTTGGCATTCAAGGGATTTGCATGCAATGACGACTGTGGTCTGGAATGTTGTGAATCATGTTGTATAGCTGCACCAATACTTTTTTGTAAAGCTGAAATCCACATGGTAAGCATATCAGCTGAGTCAGCTTGTAAAATGTGAGATCTTTGAAAAGTAGGGAAACGATAATTTAAAATAAAGTAAATAATAAAAATGTTTGCTATTTACGTACTTGGTAGGCGATATGACTTCAAAACAGAAACGTCGATCACCATCGTTAACTGGTCGCACAGTGCAAATGCGTAAATCTTCTTCCATCACAGAAAATGAATCCTCGTTGCTACGTTTTCTGCAATTCGAATCCAAATCACTTCAGAGCGTTACACAACAACAACAACAACACAACAACAAGACATTTTTTTCAATTCAACAAAACAAAAAACATACAAAACAACAATATTTGTTGGTTTTCGTATATAGCAACAAAAGATTAATTAAAAGAGACGCAAAATTAAATTAGTTTAGTTTAAACGAAAAATAATAAAATTACATACAATTGTTACACAAGAACAACAACAACAAAATGAACACAACATATGAAAAAAGAAGAAAAAATAAAATTTAGAATTATTGAAAAAAATTAATAAAAAAAGGGAAAAAACTAAATTAAAAATTTTGAAATTTACAAAATCATTAATGTATGTACCATTAGCCTTAATTTACGTTGTACTTTATAGTTAAGCATGCCTTAAAAATTAAACATATTGTGTACTTTATATAATTTAAAATCAAAACTATGCTATTTTTCTAAAGTTGAATTGTAAGCATAGCATTGAATTTAATTTTATTAATATTTGAACGTACCTGTACACTAGTTGATTATCACTTAAATAGAACCATCGACGACACCAAGTTTTAAATCCTTTCGATTTCTTTTTGAATAAATATCCTTCGATTTTATTCGAAGTACTATTTGTATTCGTTTCACTAAAACTATTCACACTCATATGGCGATTTTGCATGGCCTTCTCTAGTTGTTGATATTCACCGCGTAACGCATTTAAGTCTTCAGTAATACTTTTGAAAAATACATCAAAATCGTTGCATAAATCGAAACCTTGATGATAATATGTAACACAAGCCTGATAATAGTCCAATAACTGTAAAGGAATTATACATTCGTTAATGTTTAGAATTTGTAAAAGCAATCAAATAAACTGCTTATTAGTTGAATAGATTAAGAAAAACTAAAATGTTTACTGAGATTGTTTTTTTTTTTAAGATAATAACATCTCATTCTATTACTAATTCCAAGAAAGAGCATTGTTTGTAGTAGCTTTTTAAAGTTGAAGTTTAAAATTTCAAATCAATTCAAACTCACTATTTAAGTTTTTGATTTAAATTAGATAAGCTGAACATAAAACAAATCTTAAGTGCTTTTTTAACACTTAAAATAATAAACAACATGATTTTCACTTTGAAATTTTGAAATAAATTCTTCTTTTTAACATCACAACTTGTCGTATTTTCTCTTTTTTAAATAAACTTCTAAATAATTATTCACATGATTCACTTTAATGTTAAACAAAAGCTATAAAATAGAACAAAAATTAATTTAAATTATTTGTAAACAAATATGAGTATATCTCAATAACAACAGCAGATTTGCGAAATAACAACAAACTCCGGCTTTAATATCTACATGTAATAATAGATTATAATAAACACAATTGGGAATACAATTAAAAAATACCAATGTTATGAATCGTGTTGTTTTGCTTTTGCAAACAAATATCTACTTAAATTAACGCTTGGTTAAACAGGCTTATAGTAACTAAAATAACTAGAAAAAAAAAGATTCTGTCTGAGAGAACAAAAATATAAACATTATCGTGTTAACATTTTAAATCTATAGAAATTTACTATAATCTTCCCAGCTGTATATATTTACTTTTTAGGTCAATTTATTTTCTTTTACCCATATAGAAATAATTTTTTAAAGATTTTTGCAATCAGATACAATGAGTATTTTATTTTCTCTTTTAGTCAGTCTTTAGTGTTTTTATTTCTGAAAGCAAAGAAAAAGGATTTATATAATGTAGAAATAATTTTATTTTAAATACATTTCAATGTGTTACTTTAAAAGTGATTTATGTTTATGAAAGGAATATTAAATTCATTTAAACATGTTTATTCTAGTATTGCAATCTTAACGTAAAAAAGTTTTTGAAATTGAAACATATTTTTATATAGAAAAGTAGGAGAAAGTGATGCATTGGTAAAAATTAAAAATATTTTCTTTAGAATTATTTTATAAACTGCTCTAAAGAGAAGTTTATAAAATTTAAATTTTATTTTCTTTAAAAATTAAAATTTAAACTAAAGGCTACTTTTGTATAGAAAAGTTGATGAAATTTATGCAAAATTTTTAAATGTTTATAAAGCAAGATCTATCTATCTATCTATCTATCTATCTATCTATCTATCTATCTATCTATCTTATCTATCTATCTATCTATCTATCTATCTATCTATCTATCTATCTATCTATCTATCTATCTATCTATCTATCTATCTATCTATCTATCTATCTATCTATCTATCTATCTATCTATCTATCTATCTATCTATCTATCTATCTATCTATCTATCTATCTATCTATCTATCTATCTATCTATCTATCTATCTATCTATCTATCTATCTATCTATCTATCTATCTATCTATCTATCTATCTATCTATATCTATCTATCTATCTATCTATCTATCTATCTATCTATCTATCTATCTATCTATCTATCTATCTATCTATCTATCTATCTATCTATCTATCTATCTATCTATCTATCTATCTATCTATCTATCTATCTATCTATCTATCTATCTATCTATCTATCTATCTATCTATCTATCTATCTATCTATCTATCTATCTATCTATCTATCTATATCTATCTATCTATCTATCTATCTATCTATCTATCTATCTATCTATCTATCTATCTATCTATCTATCTATCTACAGTAGTTTTCCGATTTAACGACCATTCAATTCTACGAACATCGCATTTAACGAACAAGCAAATTTTTCCTATTAACTACCTTAAATAACGAACAAAACTTGTTTTTTGTACTCTGTTTAACGAACTAATAAAAATATTATTATTTAAATGAAGATAAAATGACATATATCAAAAATAACAAATAACCTTATTTGTAGCAAAAAACTATACCGTTGTTTTAAGCGGTGCTTTTATACCCAAAACTGTAACACATTCTGGGTTCTTATTAAATTTTAGTTCGATGTAGCTATGTCCGTCCTTCAGATAATGACTTTAACGCCCATTACTCACTTAACAATACGCCGATGAAATTCGATACAAACATGTTCTATACTAACCGAAATCTCTAACAAATTTTATGGGAATCTGTCCATAATTGACCTTACCCTCCATATCAGGCCCCCTTAAGAAAATTATTTCAACGCTCATTACTCGCTTAAAAATACGAATATAGATATGAACTTCGAGAAATAACTTAAACGCTCATGACTGAATTAAAAATATATAAGATTCGGAATTTTGTGTTTTGGTGCTATTTTTATAAAAAAAATAATTAATTTTTAATTAATTTTAATTTTTATACATTTAAAAAATATTTTATGTACCTATTTTTAATTATTTTCCTACCAAAAACCCACATTTTAGTTAGTACTGCATATAACGAACATTTCAATTTTACGAACAGGCCTGACAACATATGGGTTCGTTAAATCGGAAAACTACTGTATCTATCTATCTATCTATCTATCTATCTATCTATCTATCTATATCTATCTATCTATCTATCTATCTATCTATCTATCTATCTATCTATCTATCTATATCTATCTATCTATCTATCTATCTATCTATCTATCTATCTATCTATCTATCTATCATCTATCTATCTATCTATCTATCTATCTATCTATCTATCTATCTATCTATCTATCTATCTATCTATCTATCTATCTATCTATCTATCTATCTATCTATCTATCTATCTATCTATCTATCTATCTATCTATCTATCTATCTATCTATCTATCTATCTATCTATCTATCTATCTATCTATCTATCTATCTATCTATCTATCTATCTATCTATCTATCTACCTATCTATCTATCTATCTATCTATCTATCTATCTATCTATCTATCTATCTATCTATCTATCTATCTATCTATCTATCTATCTATCTATCTATCTATCTATCTATCTATCTATCTATCTATCTACCTACCTATCTATCTATCTATCTATCTATCTATCTATCTATCTATCTATCTATCTATCTATCTATCTATCTATCAGAAATTTATATAAACACTCTCACTTTGTTTATGCGTGTAAAAACCATTAAATCAACACTGTTAATTATGTTAACTTGTTGATTGACAGTTGTCATATGGTTTTTGTGTGGACGAAGGTAAAACCGTAGTCAAATATCTTACACTATATGTACATTTATATTTCGTGGATATATCTTTTGCAGACTATCGTGACTACCTCTTTTGTTTGTTCCCATTTCAGTTTATAGAATTTTTTTATGCTATTAATATAAACAGGCATGCTGGCATCTTTAAAGTTATATGCAAGTACATATTCATGTAAATATTTATAATACAAGTAGGATATCCTCCCTTCTGGTTAGTTGACTAAACATCACAGACACATCGATTTAGGTAAATATATAAATATATATGTATGCACGCTTGAAAATGTATCTTGTGCCTTTCTACTTAATATATGATTTTATACCTTAGGGTATAAAACTAACAACAACAAAACAAACGTAAATATATGTATGTATATTTGTATGTACTTACCGTCGACAATATTGAAGGTACTTTACGGGACTGAACTAAAGTGATATAGTTAACATAGTCTAATGCTGTGTGATGAAAGCAAGATTTAGAAGCAGATAATATGTTGGCGGCTTCTTGTACTTCCTGTGTACGATTTTTACTCGCCTGCAAGTGAAAAATAAACAAAAAAAAACATTAAACAATTATAAATATGTATATACATATGTATATGTAAGTATTTATCATGAAACCATATAGTAATGTTGGTATAAAAATAACTAAATGATTAAACCTTTGTCTTTTAAATACACCTTAGTTGATAGATAAAAGGTAATTTGATATTTAAGCTATTAATAGAAAATTTAGTTGTTTTATAGTTTTTCAATTAACTTACTTGGGCATTTTTAATTAAAGCATTGTCATAACCTTCGGAAACTTTAAGGAAATGTCCTTTGTAGTCTTTCACTTGATTGATGTCGTCTTTAACAAAAACAGCGAGATTTTTCAAAACCGTACGATTGGCTTGATCCAATAAAATGGTGTGAAATTTATTCATTTCCTATAATGAAATAAAAATTGTTGTTTTTTATTTTATTTTGCAAAAAAGAAAAAAAAAATAAATACGATAAGACATTTATTATGTATTTATGTACATTATATTTATATAAAATAATAACAATTGAAAATGAAACCATTTCTTATTTGATTTATTTTTCTACATTTGCAACAAACCTGAAAACAGTGTATCAGTTTTCCCAATGCGTTGTGAGCACTTTTATTATCAGCAAAATGTTGTTGCAAATCCCAAAGGGACATTGCAAAAGCACTATATTAGAGAAGAGAGAAAAAAGATTTGAATGTATATAATTAAATTGATTCAAACAAATAACATGTGTTTATTATTTTTATATGCTTTAGTTAAAAGTATGGATATTAGACTGATTTAAAATAGTATGGATAAAAACGAAAAGTTCTTTGATTTCGTAGCATATTTATACTATAATAGCAAATGTTAGAGATAATATATCCAGAGAACGAACAGGTATAGAAACACAAAAAGTTGTTCCACTCTAGGCATTACAGCTGCTGTAAGATGTACACGACAACAGAACTATATATCTTACTGTATTTGTTCCCTAGTTAGTACGTAGATAATGTAATAGCTAAGAATCTTAAGTCCAGAGTTTCAATGAAGGTATGATTAGTTGTTCGAAGTATGTTCACTATTTACAGAAGAATGCAAGATGGTTACTGACATGGGTGCTGAGGTCTATATTGCTGACAGGGACATAAAAATGTACTTCAGACTACCTGACAAATGTAGTATCATTCAAGCATATATCGTAGCGATGTAGAAAGTGACAGAAATGATATGGAATCATAACGATTTGGAGTCTGTCCTAACAAGTTATGATGTCAGGCTGCACTCAGAATATTTATATGTCATTCAAGCATAGAATGTAAAGTTTCTCTACATGGTATAGTAAGACTGTGTTGGGCACTAGGACCCTACAAAATGCAGTGAAATGAGAGAAGGACGAACTTGAAAGTAAGGCAATAGTGCAGATTCTGAACTCATATCATAATTATTTTGGAATCTGAATCTCTTGGGCAAGAAAAGGTTTAAATGCCTCTTATTTGTCACTATTATGGCACGATTCTGGTACATTACGATGGATTATAACTATGAAAGTTTTAATGGAAATGAATTGTTCCAAATTAACCAAGATACTTATTGGACAGGATAAATGTAGTCTATGTACATTAATAGTGTTTATTTTAATAGGACCTAAGCCTTGATCTAGTCACTTCGGCTTTTCTGTAATTCGAGTGGAAAACCTTCGATTGAATGCTATATTATTCCCCAACTAACATCTTTATTTACTCGAATAAATAAAAAATCTACTCTTTAAACAAAAATGAAATAATTAAGTGTTAATAAAAATAAATGAAAATAATGAAAAAATATAAATAAACTTGCTTACCTTTGATTTTTAACATATTCTTTGCCCGAATCAACTGCTATATTACAAAGTTTAATGATTTTTTCAAGACGTGTTTCCAAATGTTCAATATCTGCTTCCTCTTTTGAGATGAATTGTCTGGGTGTAGGTAAACAAAGTAAAACAATAACGAAAAAAAAAAATTGTATTAAAATGTATCATAACAATTATCTTTAATAGAATTGTTTATCAATATAAGAATGCATTCATATGTAAATAAAACAGACATCAAGTAATTTATAAAGCGTACAAACAATATTTCATTGCTTTCGCTTTGTCTTTCTTTATTGACTCGAGAGAAGAATGTAAGAAAGAAGAAAGACGTACCCTTTTTTAATTGATTTTATACTTTATAAAAGTCAGGATGTCTTGTATTTATGCAAACATATGTATGATTTTTTTTTATTTTCTATATTCTACAACTTGTCATTTGTTTCTCAGCTAGCTGGCCTTTAAATGTCATGGTCAAAATCTCAAAATCAAAAAATACTAGAACATAGAGTGATTTTGGATATAATAAAAAAACAGTTGGATGTCCATTGTCCAATTATGTTGTTTTTTGTCACTCTTTTAATTTTCTTTAAAAATTGTTTACAACAAAAAATTTCGTAATCTATTCAAACGTATTATTGGCTAAATGTTTTTTAAACACTTCAATATATATCACTCATTTACTATAAGACTGGCATAAGTCAAAATTTTGGATTTTTGCACTGAGTACTTAATCAATCATATAATTTAAAGTCAACATTATACAAGTACTTTGTCACTTATGAACCTTTAAAAAGGTTTAATTTCTTTATGTACAGGTCTTATATATATATCCGTTTTATTTTTTGGAATCCGATGATTTTTTAAAAAGTTTTTTTTAAGAATTTAAACTATCATAAAGCATTTAAAGTCATTATTCTCGAATTAATAACTTTTGAATTATACCAGTATTGTAGTAAATGAGCGATATGTAAATAAATACAAATATGTCGTCTTTATATGAAATTCTGTCGAGACAAACAAATCTCCCTCTTAAGTTTGTTTATTATTATTATTTTATTTATTTATTTTTTGTTAGTTTATGTTTTCACTGTCACTTCATTGAGTTCATGCTTTGTCGTCATCTATGTCGTCGTCGTAGTCTTTTAAAGATTTGTTATTTTTGTTTACATTTTGAAAATAATTATAGATTTAAATTTATGCTGAATTGAGTCAAAACAAGTAAAAAATTATATGCTTGTATGTATATTAGATAACGTTGGAGAAGAGTCTTGCAAAATATATATTTACATTTAAAATATAATAAATATTTAAGTTTTTAAAATAGTGATATACAAATTTGTTAAATTCATAAAATTTCCTTAAAAAGAAATTCAGTTGTAGAGTTTGACTTAAATTGTTGAATATTTTGCACAATTTCTACTGATTTTGATCTAATCAGAAAACCAATATTCAATTTATCTCTCCATTGACTGTGCTGTAGAAATTGTGCAGTAAAATTACTGAAACAATAAAAAATATATTTATGAAGGTCAACGGTTTACAGAGTAATGAACCATTCTCTTGAGGTATTAGCAAAGGAAGGAAATAGTATTAATAAGACCTTAATTTTATGATATCTGATAAATGTAATATCGAACAGTTGTGCTCGCTGAAGCAACTGGTTGGATCTCATTATGTTTTCAGAACATTTATTAAAGACAACTTCCTAGATAACAGGGACGGCCCGGACACCAATTGGTTATTTTGTCTGATTCACAGCATTTTGATCTTCTCTTGAAGATGATCAACATTTCATATTTAGATACGAATCTGACAATCACCCCTATTCTGCATTTTATTCCGAATCGAAATTTTCCCCGTTTAGAAAATTTGGTATTCTGTAATTTGGTTTGACGATCTGTCACTAAAATAACAACTTACAAAAACGTAGCTACGATCGCAATGCAGAATACACACAATTTTAAAGCATTGAAATAAAATGGAATTGCTTCTTCTTTTTCTTACGATTCCGTTTTTGTTGGAATACCTATTTTCAATAGTAGCGTAACTGAATGCGGAAACGTAATCGAAACGCAGAGTAGTGAATATTACTCGAAAAAGTATGACAAACTACTGTGGTGGCTGGCCACTGGACCTTTGGACTCCATGCTATAAGACTGATCTATCAGATGCTGACATCTGAATTATGTAATTCTTTATTCGTGCGACAAGCTGGTTTGAATAGGAATCCAAAGTAATTGGGTCGAAGTGTATACTAATTAATACGCTGACCGCTTTCTTCTTTGCAATCGTTGATCCCTTGGTGATGATCAACGATTGGACCCAAGTGTGTCCCTAATATTTATTCTAGTTAATTCTAGTATTCGTTATTGCATTTATAATAAGTAATAAAAAGGTAATATCCGTTCTAAAAATTTATGGTTCTGTTTCTAAAAATTAACAACTATTTTAAGGAATCATGTCTAGTCAAAGCTTTTCAAATTGTTTCTAAGTTAAAATTATTAAATAACATTTAATTTAAATTGTTTTAAAAAGTTAATCATCAATTAGAAAGAAATGTTAATATTAATTTATTAATTTAAACAAATATTTATTATTTAACACATAATATGGAATATATAATGAGTTAAACAAGCCAAATATGTTTATGACACAATTATAAAAAAATTAACATAATTATCTATGAGCATTGGCATAAATACAATTAAATATTAAATACATATACAAACGTATGTACATATGTATAAGTAAATGTTAAAAATACTTATGAATTAAAAATTGTTGAGGGTGTAAAAGCGTATAAATATAAACAATCAATAAGACTATTGTATGTATATTTCTATGGTCAATCGTATGGCCATTATAATTAATTATGAGAAAAAGAAGAATAAAGTAAAGAAAAAATACAAATGTATAAAGTAGAGAAATTTTATATGTAATAAACAAATGCATAAAAATTACCTACTGTACAGTAAATTAAATTTGCATTATACATATTAATACTTAATACATACATATGTATATAATTTCTTTACAATTGTGTTTTATTTTTAAAATAAAATATTGATTTTAACCGACTATTAAAAGATATTTACTATAGATATTTTAGCAAATTTCTAAAAAATAATAATGCATATGAATAGTTGTTTGCATTAACTAAAATCTGTTAATTATGTTAATTATATATATGACTTTAATGTTAAATGTGAAAATGTTTCCTTTAAAAAGTTTACTACTATTGAAGCATTATAGCTAAAATGAAATATATTTTTTATGAATAATATTTTGTAAAGTTCTAAAATTGTTGACAATGACTTTATGATTTATCAACAACAATGAAAAAAGTATGACTATTTTTTATAAAATGCTTAACTTTTATAGTGAAAAGTAGCGCGAGAAAAAAAATTAATAATTTTTGCAAATTATTATACAAAGAAATACATAACATTATATTCATATAATAAATAATGTTTAAATTTAAAAAGAGAGTATTAAAGTGTTAATTATTTAATGGAATTATTTTTTTGAGCAGAATATTTTTTTTAATTCATTAGAGACAAAAACATAATACATAGTAATAAACGGTTTTTAGTTTGAAGATGAGCTTAGATCTTTTAATTTAATCGATTATTTTATAAGTAAGGTTAAAAATTTGTAGCTGAATTTTTAACCAACACATACAGTTACCGTCAAAATAATAGAACCAATTAGCAGTTCAATTTTCATTTTTCAATTACGTTATTTTCCTTCAATATTTTTACACATTCTATTGAATTTATATCCAGGTGACTATAAAAACACATTTTTAATCTTGATAACAAGAATGAAATAACAGTGTTAGAGTATGTTAAAACTCATTTAGATTAGCAAGTTGTAAATTGGGACAATGCTATTTGAGCAGAGAGGTCCAAAATTTTATTTTATTTTTTAAAAAGGTTTCTCGATATTACGTAAGAAGCCCACCAAACTCAAAAAATATTCTAAAAGACCAAAAATATGGCGGTTTTAATAATACGGTATTTTGATGCTTTCCGTTCTATGATATAGCACCCATTACCCATATAGTAACTGTAAGGGAAGCATCGGAAATTCCGATTGGGAATACATTGAAATCCTTATGCAAATTATACTGTCGAATGTATCTTATGACATTCCACCGATTTTGCTCATGTAATAATATAAAGGCCCACATAACACACTCAAAAACTGGATTCTGGATAATGGAGCCGCTGTAATTTAGAGGCCTGCCCAGAGTTCCGATTTAATGTCAATCGGGAATTTGTATGCCGATGTAAAAAGAATTTGTATGCACTGTAAAACAGGCATGTCCATTTCTCCAGGAAGTTGTCAGATTTTGGTAAATTCTGAGGCGATTAAGCAATGATCGTCCGTCTGCCGACTCTTGTAATCAAAGAGTAGTTCGTAATTTTGTATATATACGATCCATAGTTTTTTATTTCAGTTACACATCCTAACATATTGTTGCTCATATTTTTTTAAATAGATGATCATGCAGTTCTTCAAAACTCTGCACTTTTTATAAGCCTAAATAGTAGATATTTATGCAATATCACTAGTATCATAATCATATTCGACATAAACTACTTTTAAATCTCTTTCTTTCAGAAATTTAATTTTTTCATCAATATGTGTGAAATAAGGTACAATTCAACATTGTTCGGCCAAGCCCGACTATAATTTATTTCTTGTTTTTGTAAACTTATTGACTTTTAACTAAAAGTTTCTTTCAAAACATTAATGATTGATTGATAAAAACTAGAAGTAATTGATAAGTTCTTATCTTGGAAATGATGTTATACCAGATACTACATCCCTCAGGAAATTATGTTCATGAACTACGAACGAAAGGTTTTTTCAATATATACATCTATTTACAGACTGCTAAAAGGAAGCACACGTCGGTCCTAGTAGTACCATTGTGACAACTGATCCTCCCCATTTAAGCAATTAAAAATTAGGTTTTAATCATGATTCAACTATAAAATTAGTTTCTAGTAAAAAATGTGGTTTCCTTTAGATTCGTGTTTTAAGTAAAAATTTATAGTTTTACTAAAAAAAAAAAAAAATAAATGATAAAAATATTTTATTATGAGAATTGCCACTAAAAATCTTAAAGTTTTATAGAAAAAAATTAACAACTTCCTAATTTAATTATAATGCAGTTCATCAAATCTATCATTTATTTATGTAATTCAATATTTAATAACATATCAATTTTCAGTTAAAAAACTATTAAAAAATAATGGACTGCAAAAATAATATCAATAGAAAACGTGTATGGTGATTGTTATGTATTATTTGCAAACGATTTGTTTGATTGCAAACAAACCACATTGAAAAAATATTTATAATGTTAAAAAGTAAGACAATAAAGAAGTGCAGCTAGTTAAGTACGACTTTATGTTTGGCTACAATGAAATAAAATTGATCTTATAGATTTATATTTGAAGAATGCTATATCATAATTATTACTTGGGTAGAATCTATTTGAACATAGGTATGCAAGATAAATTGATTTTCGGAAGTTTGCTTTTTTTGGTTCCTTCTGATGAAAATTTGTATAGGAACAGTTCTTGTGACAAAATTATTAAAGCTACTTTTGGAGAGTTCTCTAGCAAATTGTATTTCTGTTTCTTTTTGAATAATATCGATACTTAATCAAATGGTCTACTGCGTTACAAACATCAGCTAAAACAAATTACACGATTTTCATTATGTAGAGCATATAAGCATATAAGCGAAACAATAGGGGCGTTGCTTTAACTGAGTCTGTCTACTTAACTGGATGAAGACTGACTAGCAAGCAGCTGAAAGTTTGCAATTGATAAAGTTCTCTTAATTAATCATAATTTTTAATAGCATCATCACATCAACCCTTTAAACTTTTAACATGTTGAAAAATAGTCGTTAAGTGTTAAACAATTACCTAAACTTTGGTGAATCCTTGAGACATTCCTCAAACTCAATAGTAGTTTTCATATTTCTGCCACTTTTTTGTTTACACCAAAAAGACACACAAATTCGTTTAACACCTTTCTTGGAAAATTTATAATTATACTATTCTACTTTTTAATCTCCGAAAAAAAAGCGTGCTTAATGTACAACTATAAGTATTTAACTAAAAACCACCAGCCTTAGGTTGCAGCAGATTCCTTTACATTAGTTTTTTTATTATAATTTTCAGCTGTTGCGCTTAAATATCCTTTCGTTCCTTTTTATTTTTTTACACTTTTTTGTATCCTCTTCTTAATGAAATGCTTTTGCCTTTGTTGTTGGCTGTTTTATACACTCTCTTCTTTGATTCACTTTTTCGTAGTTTAACACGTATTTTATTGAACCTTTCGTTTTTCTTGCTCCACAAAGATTTTCTCTATTTCATCATCATTTAATTAACACTTTCTATGATATTTTAACACTTTATATATGTTTGCCATACATTTTATAATCAATATTTTTATTCATTGTTAGAAACTTGATAAATTTCTTAAAATTACTTTGGGAAAATTATATGTAAAAAAAGAAATCGCTGACTTATTTTTGCACAAAAAACAACGACAGAGCGAATCAAGAAATAAACAGCAACTAGAAAAGTGTTGGTAATTTAGCTATTTTGTGATGAAATTTTGCGATTTTATAAACAAATTGAAGGTAGAAAATATTTTTGATGTTATTGGGAATTGTAGCGATTTTTTCAAGTGATGCCATCGTTAATGGAAATGTGATTATTACAACATTATTAACTGTAATAAAAAACAAATTTTAAAATCAAGCGCGACAGTAAATACATTTTATAAAATTGTATTTTAGTAAAATTGAAATATTTGTTCTATGTTCCAATGCTATCATAAAGTTTTATATATCAATGAAAACCTTATTATGCATATAATGTTGTACTTATTAAGAACTTATTTATTATATACATACATAGCTAAAACAAAAACGAAAAATTTTTATATATAAATGAAAACCTTATGAACTTAGGCATATAATGATGTAATTATTAAGAACTTATTTATTAATCAGCTAAAAAATAGATTTAAAAAAATTATATAAAACGAAAACTGTTGTGGTGTTTGAATATTTAAAAATAAAAAAAAAATATTTCGTTCAAATTATATGTGACTTAATTATTTACTTTAAATATTTCTATGTGAAAATTTGAATTCCACCACAACAGTTTTTCGATATACCGTTTTATTAAGATCCCATTTTAAGCATTTGAGACGTTATAATAGTGCAAAAACACACTTATTTAATAAATCTGTTAAAATCTTTTTTTGAGTATATCAAAAAACTCAAATAGTGTGGGCCTTTTTTAGAAAATGTGATTATAAATAATAAAAAATGTAACAGCATGCAAAGTGTTTCAGAGATTTAGATTTTTTTCTTTTTTAAAATTAAATTATCAATGTACATGATGTACTTAAATTAAAAAAAAAAAATAAAAATAAGAATTAAGGAATGAATACTTTTACTGCATTGCTTTTAATGACGAAAAATGTTAAAACACAGCTGAAATCTTTCAGACGCCGTCATTGTTAATATTTGTCGCCGCAGGTCTTCGTTACAAGTTGTAATCATGATGGAATAATAAGGTGAAGTCAATTCTACAAAAGCAACAAAAGTTGTATACTTATGTCAAAAAGTGTATATGTTGCCATAGTGGTCTGTTTAATTAATACCGTAAATAAAGAAAATACCTCATGCCCAAAATGTCTCTATATCAAACAAATATACATACATATGTATATTAAAACTAAAAATTTTAAAATATGTGTATATAGTCACCTGAAACGCAAACGGCCCTAACTAACGAAAAATGCAAAATAGATTTTATTGTTGATTATAATGTATTTCATCAAAAAAAAAAAAATATCCACACAAAAAATTGGGTTCCTCCTCCAAAATTAGCGATTTAATTGACAAGAAACAAAATGGCCTATCTACAAAAACATTTATCTCTTTCTATATACGCCATTGTCAACTATCATAACAAATGATAGGTTTCACTATTAAAGAATTTGTTTATTTACTTTTTATACCCACCATCAAAAAAGAAATATTGGTCATAGACCCACAAAAGTATATATATTCTGGGTCCTCATTAAATTCTAAGACGATCTAGCCATGTCTGTCCGTCTGTCTGTCCGTCCGTCTGTCTGTCTGTTGAAAGCACGATAGAGTCCGAATGGAAAGAGCTAGAGAGTTGAAATATTTCTTATAGGTAAGGTTTGTTTGGTATTGAAAATGGGCAATATAGGTCCACGTTTTCGGATAGCCCCCATACAAGTGGCCCCTCGAAAAGCAGCTTTAACAGCCATAACTTGTTTAAAAATACGAATATAGCGATGAAATTCGACACAAGTAAGTTTCTTATGATCCAAAATCACTATGAAAAATTTTATGAGGATCGGTCCATAATTGACCCTACCCCCCATATAAGGTCTCCTTCAGAAAATGACTTTAACGCTCATTACTGGCTTAAAAATTCTAGTATATAGATGAAATTCGACATAAGTAAGTTTCATACGAGTCAAAATCTATCTAAAAAATTTTATGTTGATCGGTCCATGATTGACCCTACCCCCCATATAAGGTCCCCTTCAGAAAATGACTGCAACGCTCATTAATGACTTAAAAATACGAGTATAGCGATGAAATTCGACACAAATAAATTTTATACGAACCAAATTCTACCAAATTTTATGAGGATCGACCCATAATTGACCCTACCCCCCTATATAAGGTCCCCTTCAGAAAATTACTTTAACGCTTATAACTGGCCTAAAAATACGAATATATAGATGAAATTCAACATAATTAAGTTTCATTCGAGTCAAACGAGGTTTGATGGTGGGTATATAAGATTCGGCATAGCCGAATATAACACTCTTACTTGTTTAATTTCAATAGTTTTTTGCTTCTCCTGTAAAATTTTGAAAATGTTAGATAGGGCCGTTTGCCGAATTTGGCCGTATTAGTGAATTTGCTACAAATATACAATTTATTATCATGAAGAAGGCATTATAATACAATTTTAATTTATAATACATCAGAAAATTTTCTTTTTTAATTATATTACATATGTATGTAATCAATTACAATTGCCAAAAAAAAGTATAATATTAGAATATAATACATATTATATTCTTATAATACTCTTGTTTCATTGCATGGAAAATTTGTTTTTATTACTACAATTAATCGTTTAGTTATAAATTTTTATTATTTTAGTATCGTGAGAATTGAATTAATCCCTATGTAAATAAATTATTTTTTTGTGCATCTGGCAACTCGAAATGGTACATTTTGACAGTTGTATACAACTTTCATAAAAAAAAATAACAATCAGCCGTTGAATTGACTTCACCTTATAAATGCACCGTGGTTCTAATTTTACGCGAAAATTGCAATTTTCTGTGTTTTTTCTACATTCTCTTTTAAAGCGGACGTTGAACACGGCATTTAGAAATAATCGTACAAACAAATAAACCACAATTATTAATTTACAAAGTTTAATATTACAAGTTATTAATAATTGAACAATTAAAATAAACAAAACTTAATAGAGAGAGTGGAAAAAAAAACAGGTGCACAAATAGACGAAACACAAAAGAGAAAAAACAACGAATAGACAAAATACAGAGAACAAATTAACAAAAAAAGGAGGCGTATAGTTGAATAAATAAAAAATATCAGATTTAATAGAGATGCATAAATTATAAATTGATGTGAAAAAAATTGATTTAATAAACAAAACACGTACGCAGTAATGAAACATTAAATATAAAAAAACAACAACAAATTAAAAGAAAAAAATTCTAGAATTCATAATTATGGAAAATTGAAAGATAAACAGAGGAAAAACATAAAAAGAAAAGGATTATGTGAGACTTGAGTGTGTGTTTCAGCCGAGAAAAATTGCTTGTTTTTAGTTTGAGTTCTTTGTTTCGGAAAACTTGTAAAAGTTGGCCCTTATTCTTTACTACTGGCAAACGTATTTTCGTTTTTAGGCCATTTAAGTTCAATTACCTTTTAATTAAAATATAAAATATTAAAAAAAGAAAAAAAAAATCAAATTTATATAATTTTGATTTTTGTAATAATTTAAAGAAAAGAGCAGTGGCGGGGGTCATTAAACTGAAGTGTAAGTGAGTTGTCTGTGCAATTGCTAATAGCAAACACATATTAATAGGGAGAGGTTTTTGCTATTTCTCTAGTAAACCTTTAATATGTGGAAGTGTCACAAGTGCGGTAAACCCGTCTACTTTGGTAAGTACTACAAAGAATATTAACCTCACTTTTTTTCCTAGTTATAGTTTAATTTATTGTTATTTTTGTTTATTATAATAATTTAAGCGGAACGCAAACAGTCCTTGGGTTATGACTGGCATCCCGAGTGTTTGAGATGTGAAGAATGTGGCAAACGTTTAAATCCCGGACAACATGCAGAGGTTAGTGCTGGTCTAAGTAGAAAATTATGGAATTTATTTAAAATGTTTTTTTTTTTAGCATAAAGGTGTGCCTTATTGTCATGTGCCATGTTATGGTGCTCTTTTTGGACCCCAACTATTTGGCCATGGTACACGTGTGGAATCTCATAAAAGTTTTGGCAACAAAACTGCTTTTAATAGACCCGGTCAACAGAACGGTCCCTCTTTACCCAGAGATCATTTGGAGTCTAAATTAAAGGTAATTTTTTTGAAATAATTTTCATTCAATTACACATCTACGATTAATCAGAGTCTGACCTCAGAATTTCTTAAATGAAGAATCTGGATATAATAGCGGTTAAATCTTTAATTTGGAGCCTATAGATAAGAAGCCGGGGGTTTCAAACTTTATGCTAAGATATCTCAAAAACGTGATGTGAATTGAGGTCAGATGTGATTTCAACCCATCTCTAGTTTGTACTTGAAACTATTATGTACTTTTACTTTATATACCAGTATATTGTATAGACTAGTCTACTCTATGACCTATAGCCAAGACAATAATAGGTAATGGACTATATACAAAGCAATTGAGTGGACTATATATAGACTAGGCTATATAGTGGACTATAAACTAGACTACATACCAGACTATTGACTATACTATAGACTACAATATACTCTAGACTATAGTCTAGTTTATACTATAGATTAAACTCTGAACCATACTATAGACTAGATTACGGACTACTACTGTAAGCGATAACAGTTGCCAAAATAAACCTACAGTTGCATACCTTTACCCTTAAAAGGAATAATACTAGAATTTATCATACCCTTAGGTTTACAATCAATTCTATGACAATAAAAGTATGGAAGTGAGAAGCCGAGAAGTTAACAATCGTTTAATACTCGAAGGAGCTTTGCGTGTCTACTGGGGCGTGCAAGGTGTTATACATTTGAAGGAAGATGATGATCAGCGTACATTTGTAGTGCGTAAACGTAATTCATGTCGTGTATCAAAAGCTGATAATGTAAGTTTGTCTTTAAAAGTTAAAAAAATACTAAAAGGGAAATAATTTATAATCTCTCGTTTCAACAGGATGCTTCTGACAAAGAAAACAATGATGGTACTGAATCATTTGAGGCTGCTACCACAACAAGCGATCAAGTAGATGCCATTTCCACAGACGTTTCGTTAAGTGAGAGTATGACTTTTGATTCATGCAGTTTGAATGAATATCCAGAATTGCCTACAACACCCGAAGATGCTTCGGCTCAAACTACGGGTTCCAGTGTAACAGAAACCCTTACGAATGGTAAACATGAAGAAGATTCTTCTTCTACTACCACCACTTTGTGTGAAGAGCAGTCAACATCGAATATCACATCAACAACAACAACCACAAACAATAACACTAACAATTGTGTTAGTTCCACATTGCCCTCGAAATTGGACAAATTGGAAAAGTTAGATTGGGATGAAATTGATGATCTGTTGCAGGTGGAAAGACGTGTCAGTGAAAAAGATAAAGTTTATGAAACTATGCCAGTACGTCTGCCCTCGGCTTCGCCTCAAAACTCTTCATCTTCAACCCCTACTTCCGAAAGTTCTAAAACAATGTCGAATCAAAATAGCACCGATTCAACAAATATCGAAGAGGCTTCACCCTCGAAAACTTCTTCCTCCTCCACCACCACATCACTGGCTAGTTCTTCCTCCTCCTCCACTACAACAACAACTTCTTCCGATAATTTTCTTACAGCCACTGCCTCATTGAATACGACTACTACGGCTGATAGCAGCACAAATGCCAATACCACCACTTCAACCACTACCGTAGATAATTACGAAACCTCCGATGATGCCACTTTGAAACCCATGGATTTTGAAGACTTTAAACGTAGCGTCCACCAAGACTACGTCAATGGTGCCAATTCTTTCCAGGAACACAATGATGATACTCTTAAGCGCAATCAACCTATAGATCCTTCACGTATACACGATTCCCTTAAGCTGTACAATGCTGCCGACAATCCCATGAGTAAAAGTTTTAATTGCGAACATGCTCTGCGTTCTATAGATGCTACTTTTATAAATGATACTTTATCATTAAAATTCAATGAGGGTGGTTCGCCTCTAAAACGTTCACCCTATGCTTTACAGAAAAGTGGTTCTGCGCAGGCGCAATTAATGGTTACAAATGGTCGTTTCGAAAAGGGTATAAATCGCTCCAAATCGGGACCTTCTTGTGTCGTCTACTCCTCCAGTGATGACGATGATGATTCGACTTTAAAACCACGTCTAAGGCGAGATGGCACAGCAGGAGATGATCAGCATATTTCGGCTACTATACGTAAAAGTGATATACCACCAAAATTTATACAAATCAAAATGAATTGTTATCCCAAAGAAGGTACCAGTGATTGTGACTCCAGCCGCCAGGATAATGTACAATCAACAACATCACAAAGTGGTGCTGCGGCCGGCGATGAATTGACTCAGACGGAGTCTTTGTATACAGCAACATCAGGTGGTGCTCATCACAATATGAACAGCAATACGCATCATTTAGATAATGATGAACAACCGTTGCATATTACAGAGGATGGTGTAGTATTGAGAAGACCACCTCGTACAGGAGCGGCAGCCATAAAGAGACGAAGTGGTAATAGAAGGTAAAGTTTTTTCTTTTATGATGTTTTAAATCTCAATTGGAAAATAATGAAACAATCATGTGGGATTTATGATCACATACGGCTGAGATATTAAATCTAAAAATGTATTAGAATAGAGGTATATTTTGAGCACATGATCAATGTGTGAACATAGGGGCTGATATTACGGTCAAAAAACCATTTAGTTGACGTCCTATTTAATATATGATAAAAATATACGAATCTTTTGGAATTATTACTGGTATCAGAACATGTTCTCGAATGTTGCACAAGATGACGAACCTTTCAAATCTAGTGCTTTTATAGAATAATCCCCTTTCAGGGACAGAATTCTATTCCAATCGGATGTGAAGATATTTTTGTATTTTGCTACTTCAAACTAAAAGTAAAATTGCATAGTTTTTGGTGGTTTCAATCGAACAAAACGTGATCTTTTTTAAATTTTAAAAAAGAAAAGTAATTTTTGGGGAATTAATAAAACTAATCAGATCCTACTATGGGGTTGAATGATAAACTGGTGTATTAATCAAATATTTACTTTTTGATAGATTTACCACTTATAAAAATACATTTTCTTTGCAGATCCCGTACCAAACTAAAACGACGTTGTTCTATTAATGGTCACTTTTATAATCGTGAAACTTCATTCTTTACGCCACCCTATGGTTCACAAATGTCCGTTTGGGTAACATCACTGGTGACCACACAAGAGGTTATAAATTTGTTATTGGAAAAATATCGGGTAGATAGTGCAGTAGAGAATTTTTCACTCTTCATTATAAGAGACAATGGTGAACAAAAACGTCTCAAGGACAATGAATATCCCCTAATAACACGTATTATGATGGGACCCCATGAAGATGTAGCCAAATTATTTTTAGTCGATGCCAAGAAAACTGATGAAATAAGGTAATACGTTAAACAATAATAAAAATATTTCAATTTTATTAAAATCTTTCTTTATTCTTTTTTTTAGCAATGAAGTTGCACAATTTTTGAATTTATCATTGCCAGAATGTCGTGCTATACTTGAACGTTATGATCAAGAATTAGATCGAGAAGTTACCAAAGTTAGAGAAAAGTATGTTAATTAAAGTTAAAAAAAAACATTTAAATTCTAATAAAACTGTTTGTTAATTTTTTTAGATATGCGGAATTGCGACGTCGTATTGTTGGTCGTATGGAATCTCTTAAAGTTCATTTATAAATGTTCTTCTTTTTTTCCCTCTCTCAAATACTTTTTACTTTCCTTGATGAAAAAAAAAATCCAAGTTTTAAATATAAAATTAAAGTGTTTAGTTTGTATTAAAATTTTAGCGGCACAATTTATTATTTGCAATTAAGAAACAAAATATTTAACATTTTCCTTTATGGTCTGTCCAATTAAAGTTGCCCAAAGCATTTTATAGTGCGCGTTTAAAGCAGTATTTATTTACAAAACAAAATAATCTTAATATTTTTCGAACAATCAAGTGTCATAGCACATTTTTTTTTTTTAATTTAAACATTTTTTAACTTTTATTATTACCATTTTTTTCATATATTTTACTTGTTTTATTCTACTATTATTGTTGTTTAGTTTACTAACCATTTAATTCACCAAACCAACAATTAAGTTTTAACTTTATTAACCTATTCAACTGAAACTCTGAACAAAAACAAACAAATAATTAACAAAATAATATAAAAAATAAAAACAATTGAAATCAAAACATTTAATTGTAATATTGAAAATAAAGTGCATTTAACATAAAACATATAAAATGTGTAATGTGTTGAATTGCACAATTTAACAATTGGTCTGAATTTGATAATAGTTAAACAATATCAATTTGTTTGTTTATTTTACAAATAATGTAATAATAATTATTGTAGTTTTTATATAAAAATTAAAAAAATACGTTTTGTTTTTTTAAAAATGCAAGAAAAACTTAACGAAAAAAATATATATACATATAATAAAGAAATCTCTATAAAGTCCCCAGTGTTTAACAAAAAAAAAGTATTAAATATTGTGTGTTTTATTAAAAAAATATGAGAAAATTTGAAGTTTGAAAGACAGTCGAGAACATGATCAAAGGCAAAGTATCAGACAAATACCTCAGATATAAGCAACATGCTTATGTAGAGGGTAGATCAGTGTAGTGAAGTTGTCTACTATATAAATGTATAAGTTGGTAAACATTTGATGGCTCCATCAGTAACATATACACTGATAATCTAATCCGTAAACCAATATAATGTTGACCGGACGCTCCGTAACTATATCAACTACATTCTAAAGAGTAGATGGATAAGCTGCGAGATGTACGATATAATTATCAGGAAAAGGATATTCAAGGAACACCACAGAGTGCCATTTTGTTTCCTTTACTCTGGGTAATCACGATTAATAGCCTCTTGAAACCGAAAATGGAAGAAGTCCCTGGAATCGGTCTTAAGCTGAGCTCAGTTAAGAGGGCTAAATGTTAATCTTCAGAAAAGATACGAAAATTCCTGAGTACAATGAAACCTAACTCCTGGCAAGATGATACCCACGGTACATCGGTGCTGGGCGTTATGTAGTAGAACTATGGGATCGAAATGGGGTCTTAGTCTCATTAGTATATACCGTTGCGTGATTAGATCACTGCAATGCCTCAATAATCTGGTGGATGTCACTAGGTTATGAGTGGGTCTATGAGCAGTACGTCAACGAAGGCTCTGGAAACGTTGCTGGATATTCCTCCGATAGAAACATACATAAGACGGCTCTTAACATTAGGCAAATTTGCCAAAAGTCGGAGATATCTGTACACATTCGCTGCTGCACTGATGGTTCCAACCTACGGGAAAAAAGGAGCCTGGGGTTCTATAGTGAAAACACAGAAATATACAGGCTTATTCTGAGTCATAAACTTCCAGGGAAAAAACTCCCGGGGAAGATTTGTTGATAATTGGGCTAAGTATAAAGGAATGTAACTCAAGAAAGTTAACCTAACGAAGCGTACCCTAGAGATCGAAACAAGTAGTCGGACAAGGGTAAGGTTGGTACTAAAAAACGGCTGAAGAAAAACTTTCCAACAACTTCATTCTAAATAGTTTCTAACAGGTATTGCAACATAGCGGAATATTCTGGGCATATTCAGGCCAATATTGGCTTCCATCGTCTTTCAAAATCTTTTGACTTTATTTCGTATGGTAACCATTTGTTATTCTAATAGATTGAGCTGTGACAAATCTAAATCTAGACTAAGAACTTGTCTAACATTAGAGATATCATGTCATAAAATTTGTAATAAAAACGCTTGTTGCCATATTTGCGAGCTTAAAGCAGCGCGAAGTCACCTTTATATATAAAATCTTTAATGTCATCTGGAAATTTCATCTATCGACTTTAAAATAAAAGTTAAAGTGCAGTTATATATTATTTTATCTTTAAGATATCTAACGCTTAGAACTTTGATATTATTCATCTTATTGTGAACTCAATTCAATACGTATACGTTTTATAAAATTAAAATAAACAATAATATTACGTATACGCATCTATGTATCTATGTATTTAAATATTTGTGCCATTTAAATAATGGCAAATTTCTAACATTATGTTAATTGTGAATAAAAAATATTTTAGTAAATTTTTATCTAAAATGTAACACATGTACTCATATCTTATGTGTGTATATGGCACATTGATTTTTATGGCAAAAAAGGACCCAAAATTCAATTAATTTTAAATTTGTCTAAAACAAGACAATCAACAAAAAAACAAGAATGTTCTCATATAAAAGTTATTTACGCAAAAGAAAAACCTTTTGCAACAATAAAGTCAAGCCTCAATCTTTAAAATGTTGTCAATAAAAATAGAAAATAAAGAAAATAACTTTTATTACATGCTTGAGTAAAAAGCAACAAAATCCTTAACACACACTACTCCCAAAGATGTCCACATGTTTATAAGACATAAAAGGTTTTATTCCAATAACATAATGGAATTTAAACAGGAACTCTAAAAAGAGGAGGCAGGAAAAAAAAAAACAACTTGACCGAGGAAACAAACAAGTTCTTTTTTTCTATAACCAGATAATCAAGATTTTTGTTCATTACTAAATATGTAGTATGAAAACCTTTAGCACAAAATGTTAACGACATCATTGATGTCCATTTCTGCTGTCCCTGCTAACCGGAAGCAGAAAGATAATAACAGGTAAACTTTGGTCAAAAACATAGGTTGAACAAGGAAATTATTACGGTCATGTTTATAACATTATGTGTATGTATTTTCGCTAAGATGTATGTATGCTTATGTCTCTAGCTGTAACATTAAAGTTAAGTCTCCTTTGAGACTGCATTCCAATTACCAAAGACGCCGTTTTGTATGAGATCCATGCTATACATACATACTTATAAAAAAGTTGTTGTTGTTGGAAGACACAGAAACAAAAACCCCATTAAAGGATGATTAAGTGGTTGCTTTAAAATGTTGCCAGGAAATATATAAGTTTTTAAACAGTGAGCAAGACAGTGGTTGCGATGTGGTATAACATTCTATGACTATAGACTAGACTATAGTCTAGATTATAGACTATACTATAGACTAGACTAAACTATAAAATAGTCTATAGACTACACTATAGACTAGACTATAAACTAGACTATAGACTAGACTACAGATTAGTCTATAGACTAGAATATAGATTAGACTATAGACTAGACTATAGACTAGACTATAGACTATACTATAGACTAGACTATAGCCTAGACTATAGACTAGACTATAGACTATACTATAGACTAGACTATAGCCTAGACTATAGACTAGACTATAGACTAGACTATAGACTAGACTATAGACTAGACTATAGACTAGACTATAGACTAGACTATAGACTAGACTATAGACTAGACTATAGACTAGACTATAGACTAGACTATAGACTAGACTATAGACTAGACTATAGACTGGACTATAGACTAGACTATAGACTTGACTATAGACTAGACTAGACTATAGACTAGACTAGACTATGGACTAGACTATAGACTAGACTATAGACTAGACTATAGACTAGACTATAGACTAGACTAGACTATAGACTAGACTATAGACTAGACTAGACTATAGACTAGACTATAGACTAGACTAGACTAGACTAGACTAGACTATAGACTAGACTATAGACTAGACTATAGACTAGACTATAGACTAGACTATAGACTAGACTATAGACTAGACTATAGACTAGACTATAGACTAGACTATAGACTAGACTATAGACTAGACTATAGACTAGACTATAGACTAGACTATAGACTAGACTATAGACTAGACTATAGACTAGACTATAGACTAGACTATAGACTAGACTATAGACTAGACTATAGACTAGACTAGAATAGACTAGACTAGGACTATAGACTAGACTAGACTATAGACTAGACTAGACTATAGACTAGACTAGACTATAGACTAGACTAGACTATAGACTAGACTAGACTTAGACTAGACTATAGATCTAGACTATAGACTAGACTATAGACTAGACTATAGACTAGACTATAGACTAGACTATAGACTAGACTATAGACTAGACTATAGACTAGGACTATAGACTAGACTATAGACTAGACTATAGACTAGACTATAGACTAGACTATAGACTAGACTATAGACTAGACTATAGACTAGACTATAGACTAGACTAGACTATAGACTAGACTACTAGACTATAGACTAGACTAGACTATAGACTAGACTAGACTATAGACTAGGACTATAGACTAGACTAGACTATAGACTAGACTAGACTATAGACTAGACTATAGACTAGACTATAGACTAGACTATAGACTAGACTATAGACTAGACTATAGACTAGACTATAGACTAGACTATAGACTAGACTATAGACTAGACTATAGACTAGGACTATAGACTAGTTACTATAGACTAGACTATAGACTAGACTATAGACTAGACTATAGACTAGACTATAGACTAGACTATAGACTAGGACTATAGACTAGACTATAGACTAGACTATAGACTAGACTATAGACTAGACTATAGACTAGACTATAGACTAGACTATAGACTAGACTATAGACTAGACTATAGACTAGACTATAGACTAGACTATAGACTAGACTATAGACTAGACTATAGACTACTAGACTAGACTATAGACTAGACTATAGACTAGACTAGACTAGACTAGACTATAGACTAGACTATAGACTAGACTAGACTATAGACTAGACTATAGACTAGACTATAGACTAGACTATAGACTAGACTATAGACTAGACTATAGACTAGACTATAGACTAGACTATAGACTAGACTATAGACTAGACTATAGACTAGACTATAGACTAGACTATAGACTAGACTATAGACTAGACTATAGACTAGACTATAGACTAGACTATAGACTAGACTATAGACTAGACTATAGACTAGACTATAGACTAGACTATAGACTAGACTATAGACTAGACTATAGACTAGACTATAGACTAGACTATAGACTAGACTATAGACTAGACTAGACTAGACTATAGACTAGACTATAGACTAGACTATAGACTAGACTATAGACTAGACTATAGACTAGACTATAGACTAGACTATAGACTAGACTATAGACTAGACTATAGACTAGACTATAGACTAGACTATAGACTAGAATAAACTATAGACTATATTATAGATTAGACTATAGACTAGACTATAGACTAGACTAAACTATAGACTAGATTATAGATTAGACTATAGACTAGACTAAACTATAGACTAGATTATAGATTAGACTATACACTAGACTAGATTATAGATTAGACTAAACTTTACACTAGACAACAGACTGCAGTAAAAACTAGATTACAAGCTATACTATCCCAGATTATTATCAACTAGATTACGTTTACTAATTTGATTCCTTAAAAAACAATGTGTCATGAACTAGTAAATGGACTTAAAGTCAAACCTAGAAAACATAACTAAAATTAAACTTACAACAAGAACATCAAAGATAGCAAAATTCCTATAAGAATTTTTACTTGATATAGCAACATAATCTCCACCAAAGACTGCAACCAGTAGCAGCAACTTTGTTCAAACAGCAATAAAAATGTTTACACCAGTTACTAGTCATTTATTACTACACATAAATACCTCGAGAATACTTAAAGGAAATATGTGAAAGTGCATTTGTAGTCTAGTACCTAAATTTTACAGTTTCATATATACCTTGAGTGTACAATCATTATCATCTTCATCATCTGAATCATATTCATCATACAGGAGCATGGACATAAATACTTTTTAAAAAATTTCGACTTTTTTGTTAGATTTTGTTTTATCATTCATCTTTTATTTTTTCTTCCCTCTCCTTAAATGCAATGAGGCGTTGACAAATCCAAACCCTAAAGCAATCATTTTAAAACAACTTGTGTTTCATACTTGTACTAACTATACATTCATTCATTCATATTCGCTTTGTGCTTTAGTAAAAATTATCTTGGCAACAAATAATAAAAAAAATAAATAGGAAGGAAAAAACTAGACTAACGCTAAAATGATGCGTCCAAAAAATGTCAACATTATCAAGTGTGACCCAGTTGGAACAAGTTTTAAGATCCTGCAATAAATCTCATAAATATATTTCTTTTGCTCACAATGCTTGAAAAGTTGTTGGCCTGAAATACAGTGGTCAGAAGTAACATAAATTCTCTTAATATTGTTAAGTAGTCTGAACAATAGGAAAGACTCTATGTCAGAACATATGTATGTATTTCACATTATTATCAAGACTACAGTTCACTAGTCTAGTCTATAGTCTAGTCTATAGTCTAGTCTATAGTCTAGTCTATAGTCTAGTCTATAGTCTAGTCTATAGTCTAGTCTATAGTCTAGTCTATAGTCTAGTCTATAGTCTAGTCTATAGTCTAGTCTATAGTCTAGTCTATAGTCTAGTCTATAGTCTAGTCTATAGTCTAGTCTATAGTCTAGTCTATAGTCTAGTCTATAGTCTAGTCTATAGTCTAGTCTATAGTCTAGTCTATAGTCTAGTCTATAGTCTAGTCTATAGTCTAGTCTATAGTCTAGTCTATAGTCTAGTCTATAGTCTAGTCTATAGTCTAGTCTATAGTCTAGTCTATAGTCTAGTCTATAGTCTAGTCTATAGTCTAGTCTATAGTCTAGTCTATAGTCTAGTCTATAGTCTAGTCTATAGTCTAGTCTAGTCTATAGTCTAGTCTATAGTCTAGTCTATAGTCTAGTCTATAGTCTAGTCTATAGTCTAGTCTATAGTCTAGTCTATAGTCTAGTCTATAGTCTAGTCTATAGTCTAGTCTATAGTCTAGTCTATAGTCTAGTCTATAGTCTAGTCTATAGTCTAGTCTATAGTCTAGTCATAGTCGTCTATAGTCTAGTCTATAGTCTAGTCTATAGTCTAGTCTATAGTCTAGTCTATAGTCTAGTCTATAGTCTAGTCTATAGTCTAGTCTATAGTCTAGTCTATAGTCTAGTCTATAGTCTAGTCTATAGTCTAGTCTATAGTCTAGTCTATAGTCTAGTCTATAGTCTAGTCTATAGTCTAGTCTATAGTCTAGTCTATAGTCTAGTCTATAGTCTAGTCTATAGTCTAGTCTATAGTCTAGTCTATAGTCTAGTCTATAGTCTTAGTCTATAGTCTAGTCTATAGTCTAGTCTATAGTCTAGTCTATAGTCTAGTCTATAGTCTAGTCTATAGTCTAGTCTATAGTCTAGTCTATAGTCTAGTCTATAGTCTAGTCTATAGTCTAGTCTATAGTCTAGTCTATAGTCTAGTCTATAGTCTAGTCTATAGTCTAGTCTATAGTCTAGTCTATAGTCTAGTCTAGTCTATAGTCTAGTCTATAGTCTAGTCTATAGTCTAGTCTATAGTCTAGTCTATAGTCTAGTCTATAGTCTAGTCTATAGTCTAGTCTATAGTCTAGTCTATAGTTCTAGTCTATAGTCTAGTCTATAGTCTAGTCTATAGTCTAGTCTATAGTCTAGTCTATAGTCTAGTCTATAGTCTAGTCTATAGTCTAGTCTATAGTCTAGTCTATAGTCTAGTCCTATAGTCTAGTCTATAGTCTAGTCTATAGTCTAGTCTATAGTCTTCTAGTCTAGTCTATAGTCTAGTCTATAGTCTAGTCTATAGTCTAGTCTATAGTCTAGTCTATAGTCTAGTCTATAGTCTAGTCTATAGTCTAGTCTATAGTCTAGTCTATAGTCTAGTCTATAGTCTAGTCTATAGTCTAGTCTATAGTCTAGTCTATCTATAGTCTAGTCTATAGTCTAGTCTATAGTCTAGTCTATAGTCTATATAGTCTAGTCTATAGTCTAGTCTATAGTCTAGTCTATAGTCTAGTCTATAGTCTAGTCTATAGTCTAGTCTATAGTCTAGTCTATAGTCTAGTCTATAGTCTAGTCTATAGTCTAGTCTATAGTCTAGTCTATAGTCTAGTCTATAGTCTAGTCTATAGTCTAGTCTATAGTCTAGTCTATAGTCTAGTCTATAGTCTAGTCTATAGTCTAGTCTATAGTCTAGTCTATAGTCTAGTCTATAGTCTAGTCTATAGTCTAGTCTATAGTCTAGTATATAGTCTAGTCTATAGTCTTGTCTATAGTCTAGCCTATAGTCTAGTCTATAGACTAGTCTATAGTCTTGTCTATAGTCTAGTCGATAGTCTAGTCGATAGTCTAGTCTATAGTCTAGTCTATAGTCTAGTCGATAGTCTAGTCTATAGTCTAGTCTATAGTCTAGTCTATAGTCTAGCCTATAGTCTAGCCTATAGTCTAGCCTATAGTCTAGTCTATAGTCTAGTCTAGCCTATAGTCTAGTCTATAGTCTAGTCTATAGTCTAGTCTATAGTCTATCCAATAGTCTAGTCTATAGTCTAGTCTATAGTCTAGTCTATAGTCTAGTTTATAGTCTAGTTTATAGTCTAGTTTATAGTCTAGTTTATAGTCTAGTTTATAGTCTAGTTTATAGTCTAGTTTATAGTCTAGTTTGTAGTCTAGTCTATAGTCAAGTCTAAACACTCTATTTAAAATGACTGCACATTTCCTAATGGCTTAGAATAAAGACACAATAGTGTTACTGATGACGATAACACAAAAAAAAAAACTTCTTATAAATTGAAAACGGAAAAAAAGTAGAAAAAGAAAATAACGATTTTAAAAATTGACACAATGTTGCCAAAAGGTTCACGACCCAAAAGGCTAAAACATTTTATACTATGACTTGTTCTTTCACATTTCTTTTCCTTCTACAAGTTTCTATATATGTTTTTACTATTTCTGTTTTTGTATATTTTTTTATCACAGGCATCATTAAAGTACACGGCACAATTTTCCTTATTTTAGTCTTATTTGCTTTTTTACTAGCATCACATGTACAACACTTGTAATAATGTTGTTGCAATGTAGGTAAGTTTTTCTACATCCTAGTCATACTTCTTCTTCTTGTAGTGGTACATTTTCTTCATCTTCTTCTTGTTCCTTTTTATCGCCATCGTCGGAGAACATCCTCATCATGGTTGGTACTTTAACGCCATAAAGGGCGAAAATGAAATAAAATTTTATCGCGACATGCTCAATTAAAAGAGAATTTTACAGTAGTTAAATGTAAAAGCAATTCCTTTCGAGTACATTGGTAAATGATTCTTTTTTATTTATTTTTTATTTCTTTGTCGGTTCTTAGTTTTGTTTAGGTGTTGACTTCATGTGTGTGTGTGTGTATTTTTGTGTGTTTTAAGAAATTCTTCACCTTTTGACTTTTGTTTGTTGTATAGTCATCGTAGTTGTCATAAGATGTTTTTTTTTTAATTGTTTGGGTATAAAAACAAAAATGATAAAAACAACAACAATCACACTTTAAATCGATTTTACCCATTTGTTTGTTTCCCGATGACAGTTAGGAATTAGAGTGTAATGTATTATTTTGTGTTTTAGAGTTAAAGAGTGAGAGTTAAAGGGAGATAATGTTTGGTGATTTCTGTTTTCATCCACTGTGGTGATTATTAGTGGATAAATAAGTACTCAAGTACTTTTGATTTTTGTATTTTTGGAATGATTTCTTATTTAAGAGTATTTGGAACGCATGCTCAACATATATACACTGCAAGAAAATGGAGAACAGGTTATAGTCCAATCTGTAGTTCAGATCATAGTCTTGACATTTTTACAGATTATAGTTAAGTCTATAGTTCAGAGTATATAGTTTAGTCTATAGTCTAGTCTATAACCTAGTCCATAGTTTAGTCTTTAGTTAGTCTATAGTTTAGTCTATATTCTATATACTATAGTTTAGTCTATAGTCTAGTCTGTAGTCTAGTCTATAGTCTAGCCTATAGTCTAGTATATAGTCTAGTCTATAGTCTAGTCTATAGTCTAGTCTATAGTCTAGTCCATAGTCTATAGTCTAGTCTATAGTCTAGTCTATAGTCTAGTCTATAGTCTAGTCCATAGTCTAGTCTATAGTCTAGTCTAGTCTAGTCTATAGTCTAGTCTATAGTCTAGTCTATAGTTTAGTCTATAGTTTAGTCTATAGTTTAGTCTATAGTTTAGTCTATAGTCTAGTCTATAGTCTAGTCTATAGTCTAGTCTATAGTCTAGTCTATAGTCTAGTCTATAGTCTAGTCTAGTCTAGTCTAGTCTATAGTCTAGTCTATAGTCCAGTCTAGTCTAGTCTAGTCTATAGTCTAGTCTATAGTCTAGTCTAGTCTATAGTCTAGTCTATAGTCTAGTCTAGTCTATAGTCTAGTCTATAGTCTAGTCTATAGTCTAGTCTATAGTCTAGCCTATAGTCTAGTCTATAGTCTAGTCTATAGTCTAGTCTAGTCTATAGTCTATAGTCTAGTCTATAGTCTATTCTATAGTCTAGTCTATAGTCTATTCTATAGTCTAGTCTATAGTCTAGTCTATAGTCTAGTCTATAGTCTAGTCTATAGTCTAGTCTATAGTCTAGTCTATAGTCTAGTCTATAGTCTAGTTTATAGTCTAGTCAATAGTCTGGTCTATAGTCTAGTCTATAGTCTAGTCTATAGTCTAGTCTATAGTCTAGTCTATAGTCTAGTCTATAGTCTAGTCTATAGTCTAGTCTATAGTCTAGTCTATAGTCTAGCCTATAGTCTAGTCTATAGTCTAGTCTATAGTCTAGTCTAAAGTCTAGTCTATAGTCTAGCCTATAGTCTAGTCTATAGTCTAGTCAATAGTCTAGTCTATAGTCTAGTCTATAGTCTAGCCTATAGTCTAGTCTATAGTCTAGCCTATAGTCTAGTCTATAGTCTAGTCTATAGTCTAGTCTATAGTCTAGTCTATAGTCTAGGCAATGGTCTAGTCTATAGTCTAAAGCTTAGGCTATAATCTAGTCTATAGTATAGAATTGAGTTTGAACTGAGTTGAGTTTGAACTGAAGTTCAGATACTGATTTGATCTGGACCAATCCTTCTTGTAATTTTAGCACTTTTTAGTCTAGCCTATAGTCTAGTCTATAGTCTAGTCTATAGTCTAGTCTATAGTCTAGTCTATAGTCTAGTCTATAGTCTAGTCTATAGTCTAGTCTATAGTCTAGTCTATAGTCTAGTCTATAGTCTAGTCTATAGTCTAGTCTATAGTCTAGTCTATAGTCTAGTCTATAGTCTAGTCTATAGTCTAGTCTATAGTCTAGTCTATAGTCTAGTCTATAGTCTAGTCTATAGTCTAGTCTATAGTCTAGTCTATAGTCTAGTCTATAGTCTAGTCTATAGTCTAGTCTATAGTCTAGTCTATAGTCTAGTCTATAGTCTAGTCTATAGTCTAGTCTATAGTCTAGTCTATAGTCTAGTCTATAGTCTAGTCTATAGTCTAGTCTATAGTCTAGTCTATAGTCTAGTCTATAGTCTAGTCTATAGTCTAGTCTATAGTCTAGTCTATAGTCTAGTCTATAGTCTAGTCTATAGTCTAGTCTATAGTCTAGTCTATAGTCTAGTCTATAGTCTAGTCTAGTCTATAGTCTAGTCTATAGTCTAGTCTATAGTCTAGTCTATAGTCTAGTCTATAGTCTAGTCTATAGTCTAGTCTATAGTCTAGTCTATAGTCTAGTCTATAGTCTAGTCTATAGTCTAGTCTATAGTCTAGTCTATAGTCTAGTCTATAGTCTAGTCTATAGTCTAGTCTATAGTCTAGTCTATAGTCTAGTCTATAGTCTAGTCTATAGTCTAGTCTATAGTCTAGTCTATAGTCTAGTCTAGTCTATAGTCTAGTCTATAGTCTAGTCTATAGTCTAGTCTATAGTCTAGTCTATAGTCTAGTCTATAGTCTAGTCTATAGTCTAGTCTATAGTCTAGTCTATAGTCTAGTCTATAGTCTAGTCTATAGTCTAGTCTATAGTCTAGTCTATAGTCTAGTCTATAGTCTAGTCTGTAGTCTAGTCTATAGTCTAGTCTATAGTCTAGTCCATAATCTAGTCTATAGTCTAGTTTTAGTCTAGTCTATAGTGTAGTCTATAGTCTAGGCAATGGTCTAGTCTATAGTCAAGCCTATGGTCTAAAGCTTAGGCTATAATCTATTCTATAGTATAGACTTGAGTTTGAACTGATTTGAGTTTGAACGGAGTTGAGTTTGAACTGAAGTTCAGATACTAATTTGATCTGGACCAATCCTTCTTGTAATTTTAGCACTTTTTATGTTTTGATGCATTTAATTTCCCAACATATCACTGTACCTTCCATGATAGTTATCTCGGAGATTTTTACAGAAAACTTCACCACACCTAAGAGAATAATTTGGCACAAAAGAGGCCAATATTTCCCATTCGCCAAATGCCATGGCTAAAAGTGAAAATTCCTTTAGAATTGTAAATCAGTAGACGTTTAGACGTGGTCGTGTTCAAAAGGTATAGAAAAAGGAAACGGATAAAAATATTGTAAAAAAGGATATTTAAAAGAAAAATACTAGATTCATAACAATTACATCCATATATGTATGTATGTACAAGTGAAAAATATACTACATTCTGACACATAAATAACTAGTAACAAAAAGAAAGCAATAAAATAATACATATAACCGAAAATAGTTAATTTAAAGGAAAAAACTTTGTAAACTAATAAAACAAAGAAAAACAACATTAAATTTAACAAAAACATTATAATTTTAAAGGAAAAAAAAAAACACAAATATTTGTACATGCGCACTATGGGGAGAAAAAAATATAAACTTTAAGTGATGTGAGAGTGTATGAGTATTACTGTTTTGCACAAAGGGGGATTTCTATGATTGTAAAGCGATTTTAGGCAAAAAAATTAAATAATAACCAAAATAAAACAATCTGAACAAAAACAAATTTAAATATTAGTGAATTATTTTATTAATAGTTTAAACGGAGCAATGGAATTAATTTTTGAAAATATTTTATATTTGAAATTTTAAAATGTTGTAACTTTTCCTAGAAGTTTTTCGATTTTATTAGTAAAAGTTAGTTTGAATAACATTCGATTCCGAGAAAATGCTATTTCTGAAATTAAAAACGTTTTTTAATTTTTCTTTTAAGTTTCATATTTTTTTTAGGTTAAATTTCTATAAAAGGGAAAAGTTGTAGTTTTTCTTGTTAACGCAAACTTTTTCTATGAATTTAATGATATTTCCTTAAACTATGAGTCATTATTTGAACATACGACTCTTTACTTTTCACAGAACTTCACTATTGAAATTTAGGATGTATTCTCTGTAAATGTATCTTTCCGCTAAAGTTTGCAAATAATGATAAATTCTTCGATTAATTAAAATGAGAAAATATTCTTCATGAATGCAAAAGTAATAGAAATCAGAACAGATTAATGAATAGTAAATCCGATATTGCTTATGTATTATCAAAAAAAATATTTTTTAACACGATCCATATAAAATCAAAACTGAACCAATTTTTCCGATGAATTTTTAAATTTCGATCAGAATCTTAAATTCGCAAATATTACGAAATACGAAATATAGATGTTTTTATAAGAATCATGATCTTCAGAAAGATTTTCGAAAGAGGAACTTTCATGGGGACTTGTTCTGAATTTGACTAAATGATAAATTTCTTAAGAGCAAATAGTTTAGCTGCATTTTATATTAAAACCAATAAATTTATATGATAGATTAACATCTGGATGCTTTCCTTTTAGAATAGAGTCAATGATGGGCCGATCCTGCAGATCGGTAGAGAGCTTAAAGTTAAAGAGAGCAAATTTTTTTAGCGTTATTAATATTTGCAAGTCATTAATTCTAGTTAGATTAATTTTCTGAAGGAGGCCTAATATGGGGAGTTTGATCTAATATGGCTCGATTTCCATCTTAAGTCTATAGGCCATACTATATTATAGTCTTGCCTAAAGTCCATACAATAACCTAGTCTACATATAGACTAGGTTACTATATCCAGACTATAGTTTAGTGTATAGACCAGACTATAGTCTAGACTACTCTATATAGACTATAGTCTAATCTAAAGTGCAGACTAAATTCTATAGTCCAAACTCTAGCTAGTCTACAGTCTAGACTATAATTCATGCTATAGACTAGACTATAGTTCATACTATATTATAGTCTTGCTTAAAGTTCATACTATAACCTAGTCTATAGTCCATACTATAGTCAGACTATAGTTTAGTGTATAGACCAGACTATAATCTAGTCTACAGTTAGACTATATTACATACAATAGACTATGGACTATAATATAGTCTAGACTAAAGTATAGTCTGGACTATAGTATAGTCTTTAGACATACAATAGTTACATTTATAGTCCAGATTAAAGTCTATATATAAATCTATAGTCTATAGTCCAGACTATTCGCAGTTATAATTCATACTATAGTTTAGACTACAATCCAAACTAAAGTGTAGTCTATAGCCCAAACTATAGCTAAGTCTACAGTTCAGACTATAATTCATAATACAGACTATGGTCTAGTATATAGTCCAGACTATAGTTTAGCTTATAGACCAGACTATAGTCCAATCTATAACCTAATATATTGCCCAGTCTATAGCCTAATCTGTAGTCCAGACTGTAATCTATATTCAAGAATATAGTCTAGTCTATAGTGCAGACTACTGTCTAATCAATATTTCAGACAATAGTTAAATCTATGTTCTAGATTATACTATTATCTTTAGTCTAAGCTATACTCCAAAATAAAGTCTAATCTAAAGTCCATACTATTATCTAATCTATATTGCAGACTATAGTCTAATCTATAGCCCAGACTTATTTTAAAATCATATCCAAATTTCAAATCAAAATATCAAAAATATTAAAAAAAATCCCGGCTTTAAAACTTTATAACAAAAAAAGTACCAATAATTTTGTAAAAGTACTCAGTACTTCATCCCCCTTTATAGGCAAAAGTGAGTGAGTGAGTGAGTGTGTGAGTGAGTGAGAGCGTAAAACAAAGTCAATAAGAGTAAATGTGCAAATGTTTAATGCGAGAAATAGAAAACGAGAAAAAAACTAACTATGAGTGTCAGTGTCGTTGCTTGTAGACAATAGTAATTATATTCCTTTTGGGAAAATTACAAAATTTCAAAAAATTTTCTTTGTTATTAAAAACAATTATATATCTTTATACTTGTGTTATAAGTGGGTGAAGGATAAATTGTTATTAATTTAATAAAACAAAACTAAACTATTAATATTCACACAGAAATTTTAGTGTTTTTCTTTTAGAAATTTACATAATAAAATAAATTGAAAAGTTTAATAAGAAAAATAAAACTTATAAAAACAAAAAATTTTAAATAATAACTTTAATAAAAATATTAAATAAAAAAAAAATCGAAAAAAATGAACACTTTAATGTGTTTAATGACCACTATGGGTCTGATTTTATTGATGTCATCATCACAAGGTGTTGAAGCCAAGAAACCTAAAAAGTATATTGGTGAAAATGGCGGTGATTTTGAATTTATTGATGAGGTAAGTACCAACCAACCAACTAACAACATGAGTCAGTCAGTCAGTCTACAACAATAACAACTATAAATTACAAATTTGCTGGCAACAAAAATAAAAAATAATATAAACAAGAGCTAGTAGAAACATTGCCACAGGGATGTATTGGGCCTGATGTTGGGGTATTTTAAAGGTTTCTTAAGAGATTACCAATCCCTTTCATTATATTTTTTTGTTATTACACTTTTTGTTTGTGTCGACATATTACACACTGGAAAAGTGATAGGTATAACACGCCTTTACGATTAGGTGATTATTTACGCAAAAAAAAAAAATAATAGAAAAAAAAAAACAAAAAAGTTTAATAAAATAATAGAAAAAGGTATAAAAAAATTAAAGTCTAATATATCCCTCGAGTGTGCAACACTAATGTGTTTTCAAATTAATCTCCTACTCAATAAATTACCTAACATACCAACTATCTAAAAACGAAAAGGAAAAAATATAACTGAACACAAAACTTTACAAACTACTAGACAAAGCCGATTTATAACTTCTTCCCTTTTCGTTCTTTAACCTCTCTACCCACTCGCCATTAATGTTCTCTTCTGTTGGCATAAAAATGAGAAGAAGAAAAAAAAAATAATGGCATTAGAAGTTGGGTGGTGGGCTACTGTTTTCCTTTTCCTGTTTGTTCTTCTTACATATGTATGTGTGTGGCTTTGTTCGAAGGAATTTCTCTGTCTGTGTAATTTTTTTTTTTTTGGTCTAATATGTTATTGACACATTGTCTCTATGGTTATGTAGCTTTTTGTTTTTAACCTGTCCACTTTTTTCCATTTAGCCTAAGCTACTTAACAAATCTATAAGTTAAAAACAACAACAACATCATCATCATCAACGTAAACGACACTATAAAGATGAAAAATCCCCACAAATCGTGACATCAAATGACAAACACACTCATGCTCAAATTTTATTGAAAAAAAGTTAAAAATCGATAACATTTGCCAGTGACAGCTCAAACCTCTAGACACTATGGGCATATGTATAGGAAATTTGAGGTTTTTATGACCACCATTAAAAAAAGATGGTTGGGTTTATTGATTTTTTTTTATTCTTTTTGTATTTTCTAGTGGAAATATTAGTCGTGGTCTCTTAGTTGACTAACTAATAGATTTTGTTAGGACAAAAAAGTCGACTTTCTTTGTTCGGCAATATCGGACCAATATTTTACTTAACCCTCATACAAATGACCCTCTCCCATACGGTTTAAGCTGTAATAGTTACGTTGATCGAAAGTGTATACATATTGGATCCTTATAGGGTTCTAAGGTGATGTAGATATGTTCATCCATCTGTCTGTTGAAATCACAATAGAACCGTTATGGTCGGAACAAGAAAATTTCTATAAATATTCTATATATAAGATTTGTTTGGTAATATCGGACTAATATTTCACCTAGCGCTCGTATAAAAGTCCCTCTGCAATACGGTTCAATTATGAGAATCGGAACATAGTTTAACCTTAGATTCCTGGACGTAATTCCTAATAATTTCCAATTAAAGTATTGCAATTTGTATAGGGTTGTCCGTAACCCTTCAGTAACCCTTCAGACTTGCTCATTCTGAGGTGACTTCACGCCCTCTTCCACAATTTGATTAATTCAATTTAGAACTCGCTGTGTCAAACGGTTTTAATTGCATCAGATTAACTTTCTCGAGTTCCTTTTTTTTTGACAATTACATTCGATTTTTCATTGCTGATTTTAGCCGAGTGACCTGGTACCTGTATAAGACAACGGTTACTTCTTGAAGAGTATTCGGTTCTATTTTATTGTAATTCAGTTTACAACACATTCCGTTATTGCAAGGATTCTGCCTACAAGCTTCTGTTTCTTGGTTTAACAATGTAGAACCCTAGGCCCGTTTTGTGTCTCAATTAAGTGACATGTAATGTTCGCAATAAATTCAAGAGATCAAGTCCTATAGTTTTTAGCGTGTCCAGTATTCATTGCTCTCGTGTCTTGTAACCGCCTTTGGTGATGTCGCCTACAGTTAAGAGCCGTTCGGTTGTAAGTGCCGTCTCATATGTTTCAATTAAGGGAATATCTTGCAACGTGGAACTAAGACCCCGTTTTGTGCTTACGTAGTGCTCAGAATCGATATCACTTGTTTCTATCTTCTATATGGTGTCTCCATTTAAATTATTGGTCAGGATTGAACCTATGTAAGTACATAAGTCCGTCGGTCATCAGTATTTACTTCATTTGCCCTGGAAACAGGAATTCTCTTTATTGTGAAAAGACTGGCGTATTCAGGGCCTCCTCGACTTTTCTACACAAGTTATTTGGATCCGTGTCCCTTAAAGTATTACGATTTCGTCTGCATAACAGGATAAGTCTATTCTCGGTTAGACTCCCCAGTAGGCTATTAATCGTGGTTACTCAGAGTAAAGAAGACAGAAGAACGACATACCTTTTTTCTGATTGCTGCTTATCTATCTGTCCTTTAGAATTTCCCTGCGAGAGCATGTTACCTTGGTGAAATCTCCGTCTTGATTTTATTGCAATATCCCGGGGAAAAGAGGTGCTACCAATACCTCTAGTCTGCCGGTGATGATCAAATGTATCCTCGGCCTTGGAATGATTTGACATGGGGTCGAACAAGAGCACCCTATAATCTGGCACTACGGGTGTCCAGTTGCCCGCAAGGCTTGTCCTGGCTGGTTGAGGTTCCTTCCGGATCCACGTAGTGGCTGTGGTTTAAACCCAAAATTCGAGGGGAGAGAATGTTGGTTAAATGACTGATATATCCTATGCCATATATGTCTGGATTCTCTCTCCGCTGTTGTTGCCATCTCAACAGATTTCACTGGGTGAAATGACAGAGCAACTTATGTTGGATTTCTGAACCCGTTGAGTATCTCTTACTCTTCGCGGAGTAGGGCGCCAGTATAGGTTGTGGAATTTTCAGGTTGACACTTAAACTGATGTAAGTTGGTGAACGATCGGGAAAGACTCCTCTGCCCGACAGGAAACAGTACTGATTTTGTACACCTTTTACTTAAGGAAAGTTCTAGGTGCTGTTGCCATCTCAACAGGATGCATATTGTTTCATGATACGCGACTTATGGTTGTCGGGGCAGTTATAAGGTTCGAATTGACTTTGGAAGTTCATACATCCTTTGTCACATTATCCGACATACAGAGAGATCCTGATTTATTGGCTGGGTATTTCGGACTACCAAATACGTCACTAGGTGTTGTTGCCGAAACAACAGAGCCATATCAGTAGTGTGGTTGCGCGGGCTTTAAAGGTTAAGAAATGCACTGGAATGGGTCATTAGTTGATGGGGATTGAATTTTAAATAATGCAATCTTTCATGACATCAAAAGGTTGGTCACCTTCCGGTATACCGGAAGATTGATTTCACCAGATGTTGGGGTTGTCCCTTCTTCTATTGTCTTTAGACCAGTGATTGCTTTTCCCTTTTCGGGGTTTGCATTGTGATTGATCCCATGCTGCCTGTCATTGGACAAAAAAGACCACGGTGAAATAAGGCCGTCAAGGCAGGTTTTCACGTTAAGCACTTAGACATCTTATCCTTCAGCATGTTATTGCCCAGTCATGGAGCGCCCTGGCAACATGATGCTGGTTTAAGGATTGGGGATCACTTGTATG
>NW_023995973.1:0-7500 GCF_015586225.1 Lucilia sericata | reverse complement strand
TGTATGTATTTATGTATACATATATGTATGTATGTAATTACAACTAAGAGAATGAATGAATAAATGAATCAGTAGAGGAAAGATATAAAAATATAACAACCACTACACTACTACATACATACGAACCACAACAATAACTGCAAATCATGTAAAATGTATGCAGCAATAGCAAAACCAAACTGAAAGCCGCAAATGGACACATTCGGTAAAAATACAGCAGGAAACGGATGAAACACAAAGAGAGAGAGAGAAAAAGCTATAACAATAACAACACTAAGAAACAGATACATTAGCACAAGAAATCTATCTGAATATTAAACGAGTAAATGTGTTTGTGTGTTTGTGTTTAATTTTTGAAGATAAATCTACATATCTGCACGTATTTGCTTCATTTATGCTGATAGATGAAATTGCTGTTAGTCAGCGAAAATCTTTTTAGCACCAATGAAAAAGAAATAAAAATTCATAATAAATCTGTGATTTGTATGCTGGTTTCGCCACAAACGACAGCAAGAGGAGTTTGAAATAGAAAAAAATTATGAAAAACATGATAGAAAATAAATAACACAAAAATTGTAATGAAAAAATATTATAGTATAAAAATATAAGTTTACAAATGTAGTTGATAAATGATGATTAAAATGCTTTAGGCAAAATGCTCATTCGTCTAGAAATGTAAATGAAAACTAAGAATTGTTTCAACCGGAAGGCAATAGAATAATATAACGGATATACTATTGATATTTCTTAGCTTTTTGTTCATTTTTATTTTCTATTGATGTTTGTTCATTTCCGATTAAATATGTATATTTTTGAAGGTTGATATAAAAAGAAGGTGAATGATTAAAAGAAATATTGTTTTAAATAATATTGAAAAATTAAAAAAAAATTATATTTAATATAAATTGAAAATTTCTATTTTATATATATATAAAAAAATTGCTTAAAAATTAAGAACATTTTTTCTTTATGATATACGCACAATTGGGACGAACGACGAATTTCGTATAGCACGACGAACTAGTCGACAACAATTCGTTGCGTAAATTCGTCGAATGGAACACAATCAAATTATTCGTACTGCGATTTTATTTTTAGTTTTTATGACCCAGAGATTATTTTAATTTCGAATATTCGAACATAATATTGTATTGTATTGATCTTAAAACAATTTTCCCCAATTAATTCGTCGTTCGTCTGCGTAAGAAATAGAAATAAACCTATCGCATAGACACATTACGTTTTATTACAAAAAATACCATTTGGAAAACCAAAAAGTATCGGAAAGTTTCCTTTTCTAGAGGCTCGTTCAATCAAGACTCCGTTTTGACCGGACTACTCCACTCGTCAGATGTAGAATTGTATAGTATTAGATCCAGCCTGTAGCAGTGAGAAATCTTAGGATAGATATGAAGTAAGTGCCAAGAAAACGGTTTCTTTTAACGGATAGTGCAGGGAATTCGCAGAGAAGGTGGAAGATCGTTTCTTCCTGTTCCCTGTCTTTGCAACTGCGACAGTGTTCATTAAAGATTAGCCCAATCCGACTTGCTTGTCTGTCTAGCATCCGGTGTAAAGTTATTACTGCTATAAATATCGATATAACACGTCTACTTCAGTTAATAAGGAGTATTATGCATTTCTCATTGAAGGAGGTCCACAATATCTTGGCCCCTTTACATGTGTCTAGGTTATTCCTCCTATTTTCATGCTTTTAAAAATAGAATCTGAGGATGCTACTCTTGATAAAACCTAACGGGGTTGCCACTGGAACGGCGTTGGAGATATTAAGAAAAGATTCCGTTCTGGCAAGCTCATCTGCCTGTTCATATCCATAATAATCCCTATGTGCAGGGACTCAAACAAGGGTAATGTTAGACAGGCGATCCAGCCTTGACAGATCATTCTTGAATTGTCTAACTAATAGGGAAGTAGAAGTATAAGAATTTAGTGAGAGAAGTGCTGCTTGAATATCGACAAAAATTCCTATGTTGCCGCGAATATTGAGATCATGTAGTACCCTACAAACTGACATTATTGCGAATATTTCAGCCTGAAAGACACTATAGTTGTTGGGAAGACGGTGAGATATACTTAACCCAGCTTCTTCACAGAAGACACCAGAACCAACACCACAGTTTATTTTAGAACCATCTGTAAAGATTCTGGTGGTATATTCGCTTGATAGGTTTTGGAAGGAACTCTCCTGGAAGTAACTCTGACTTTGAAAACTCTATCAAAATCCATTGTGGGGTAATATAATCGGATGGTTGGTTCAAGATTAGAGGTAATTGGCTTAAAATCTTAGCGTAATCTTAGCCATAATATGCAGACCTATAGGTAGGATGAGCATTATAGTGTTCAGAGCTTCTGAAGGACTAGTTCTAAAAGCACCTGTTATCCCAATGCATGCTGATCTCTAAATTGTGTATAGCTCATCTACAAAAAAGTCTTCTTAGTTGAAGTCCACCATACTGGAGATCCATGTATAACACTATAGCTGTGTACATCCATTTAACTATGTTGGGACTAAGTTCCCATTTCATTCCAAACATCTTACGACAGGTATAGTAGGCGACCATTGCCTTCTTGACTCTTTGCTGGATGTTGAGTTTCCATGATAATTTGGAGTCTAGAATAATTCCTAGATATTCAGCATTGTTCGATGAGGGTATTTCGCAGTTTTTTAACCGCGGCAAGTTGAAGCTTGGAATATTGGTCTTTGTTGTGAATAGTACCAGTTTCGTCTTGCTTGGGTTTACTCTTAGGCCGCTGTCTGTGGCCCAATTATAGAGTAGTACCAAAGCATTAGACATGGTATCACTAATCACGTCTGAGAACTTTCATGATACTAATATCACAACTTCGTCTACGTAAGCAACGACTTTTATCTGTCTGTTCTCCAGTTCAATGAGAATCGAGTTAGCAACAATGAAACAAAGAAGCGGAGATTACGCCGCCTGTTCTATATCTAAAAAGGATCCTATAGTATATTGTTTAAATTCTGAGAACTTTCATGATACTAATATCACAACTTCGTCTACGTAAGCAACGACTTTTATCTCTCTGTTCTCCAGTTCAATGAGAATCGAGTTAGCAACAATGAAACAAAGAAGCGGAGATTACGCCGCCTGTTCTATATCTAAAAAGGATCCCATAGTATATTGTTTAAATTCGAGGGATCTTTCTATAACTCTGACAACCTCATGTAGAGCTGTCTCTGTAGATCGTCCTTTAAGGTAGGCACGTTGACTAGTTGAAAGCTGCGATGAACTATGTAGCCTTCGCCTAATATGTGCATTTTGAGCTGCAATGATAAAGGACTGATTGGATGAAATTCTTTCGCATTCTCATGACTTCTTTTACCAGCTTTAGGAATAAAAACGACCTTAAACTTCCTTAATTTACCGGGACATGATTGAGAGAGAGGCTGAGCGTATATATTCTATGAAGCCAGGGAATGATGTATTCTTTTGTACTTTGTAACATCATTATAAAAGATTCAAATAGTACCAATTAAAAAACAAAAAGTACCAAAAAATTTACTCCTATAGATTTTCATTCAATCAGGATATATATATTATAAGTATGTTTCTAGGTTCATTAATTCAGAAAATCAAATAAGTACCATTTGAATATCGAAAAAATAACAGAAACTCCACTTTTACATATTTTCATTAAATCAGTATTCTGCATATTTAATTTTGCGTTTTTTAGGTTCAATGTTATAAAAGATTCAAAAAGTACCAGTTGAAGAATGAAAAAGTACCAACAATTCTTTCTTACAGATTTTTATTCACTCTGTTCTCTGAATGTTTAACATTATGATATATTATAGAAATTTCAAAAAGTACTTTTTGAACAACGAAAAAGTACCAAAAAGTCCACTTTTGTAGGTTCTCCATTACACAGCTTCAAATGTTACACGTTGTTCTTTATGTTCTGTATTTATAAATAACTAAGTACAATAACAACATTTATCATATGAAGCTGTTTGTTGTTGTTGTTTTTATTTTTGTCAAAACACGCACAAAAATTCTAATTTTTTGATGAAATTTTAAAGAGGTTGTCCTGGAATTTTGCTTATATCTCCGTTATTAATGGACCGATTTTGCTGATTTAAAATAGTGATCTTTCAGAAGATTTCGGACAGAATTATTGAACATTCGGATCTCGTAGATGTCTGGGGTTTTTAGAAAATTTCAACAAACATACAGACAGATAGACAGACAGACAGACAGACAGACAGACAGACAGACAGACAGACAGACAGACAGACAGACAGATAGACAGACAGACAGATAGACAGACAGACAGACAGACAGAAAGACGATAGACTGACAGATTGACAAAAAAAAACATTTTGTAAGAAAATATATAAAATTTATGAAAATCTTTAAAAAGGATTAAAAATATATATAAATCGGATATCATTAGCTATTTAATGAGATTAAAAAAAATCCATCCCCTTCAAAATAACTGTACAAATAGTATAACAAATCCAAATTAATCGCCAATTGCACTGATCCCCTAATAAGTGGCTAAATGCAATATAAGGAAGCAAAAAAATTAAGATTTATGTAGAAAAAATTAAATATCTTTCTTTTTATTTTCATATAATTGGCAAAACAAACAATTTTTATTTCAAATTTTGTTGCATGTTCATGGTAAAAGGAAGACAACATGAGAAAAAAATATAACTAAAAAGTAAATTGATGATTGAGTTCTGCTTATTGCTGTGGCACAAAAAAAAATCATACAATGATTTTGAACAAAAATAATGATGAAGCACGTTTTTTGTTGCCAAAAAAAAAAAAAAAAAAAAGAAAACGGAGACTAAAAAAATGCAAACATGATGTTGATGACAAAATATGAGTAAAATTATTCACATGCAAACAAACATGTAAATATTTCATTGATGCAAATTGACAATGTCACTACATCCTGTAAAATTTCCACAATGAACATATAAATGAAGGAATGAGTGAATAAATGTGTGTGTGTGTGTGAGAAAATGCCTTACAGCATAATAGCATTCATGTAGAAAAATGAATGAATCAATGAACGAATGAATGAATCGTACAGATTATGAAATATTTATGTAGATGTGTGAGTATTTATGCAAAAATTTGCATTTATCTTTTATATCCTCTATTCAATATACACACAAAAACACTCCTGACAACAACAGCAACACCATCAATAATAAAAAATCACATAAATTTTTGTTAAAAAAGCGATGAAATTAAATCTATGACAAAAGGAAATATGAATGCTATTTATTGACTAATATTCTATTGTAGAGGAAGATAAAAAGATGCATCTTTACGCGTTGTGCGAATTTACAAATATCAGCTTAGAGTATAATGCTATTAAGTACTTTTTCAATTGAAGAGAAAATTTATTGAAAATTTTTAACAGAGGAAGAAATATTGAACATTTTTCTATACAAAAGAAAATTTTTTTGAAAATTTTCTATAGAAATGAAAATTTGTTGAAAATTTTCTAAATTTTAGCTTAGAGTTCTTTTATTTTGCATAGAAAACAAAATTTATAGAAAATTTATTAAAATTTTTTTATAGAGATATTTTATTGAACATATTCTGTAGAAAAATGTTATTGAAAATTTTCTGTAGAAAAATTTCATTGAAAATTTTTCTATTGAAAAGAAAATTTATTGATAAAAAGAAAATTATTAGAAATTTTCTATAGAAAAGAAATTTTATTGAAATGTCCATTAGAAAGGAAAATTTCTTGCAAATTTTCTACAAAAAAGAGAATTTATTGAAAATTTTGAATAGAAATGACAATTTTTTGAAAACTTTCTATAAAAAATTTTCATTAGAAAAGAAAATTTATTGAAAGTTTCCTACAGAAAAGGAAATCTTTTGAAAATTTTCTAAAGAAAAGAAAATTTATTGAAAATTTTCTAAAGAAAAGAGATTTTATTGAAAATTTTTAATAGAAAAGAACATTTTTTGAAAACGTTCTATAAAAAAAATTTTTCATTAGAAAAGAAAATTTATTGAAAATTTTCTATAGAAAAGAAAATTTATTGAAAATTTTCTATAGAAAAGAAAATTTATTGAAAATTTTCTATAGAAAAGAAAATTTATTGAAAATTTTCTATAGAAAAGAAAATTTATTGAAAATTTTCTATAGAAAAGCAAAATTTATTGAAAATTTTCTATAGAAAAGAAAATTTATTGAAAATTTTCTATAGAAAAGAAAATTTATTGAAAATTTTCTATAGAAAAGAAAATTTATTGAAAATTTTCTATAGAAAAGAAAATTTTTTGAAAATTTTCTATAGAAAAGAAAATTTATTGAAAATTTTTTATAGAAATGAAATTTCATTAAAAATGTTCTATAAAAAAAATTTATTGATAATACAAAAGAATATTTGTTGCAAATTTTCTAAAGAAAAAAAATTTATTAAAAATTTTTTATAAAAAAAAAAAATTTATTAAAAATTTTTTATAAAAAAAAAAAATTACTGAAAATTTTCTCTACAAAGGAAAATTTATTGAAAATGTTCTAAAGGAAAAAAATTATTGAAAATTTTTTATTGAAAATGCAAATTTTCTATAGAAAAAAATTAATTAAAAATTTTCTATAGAAAAGAAAATTTATTGAAAATTTTCTATAGAAAATAATTTTTTTTTATAAAAAAAAAATTGATTGAAAACTTTCTATTGAAAAAAAAAAAAATTATTGAATATTTTCCATAGAAAAGAAAATTTATTGAAAATTTTCTTAGAAAAGACAATTTATTGAAAATTTTCTATAGAAAAGCTAATTTTTTAAAATTTTTTATAGAAACGAAAAATTTTTAAAATTTTATATAGAAAATTTTATTTTATAAGAGAACATTTTCTACAAAAAACGAAAATTTATCAAAAATTTTCTACTAAGGAGAACATTTATTAAAAATTTTCTATAAAAGAAAAAATTTATTGAAAGTTTTAAATAGAAAGAAAAAATTATTGAAGCTGTTGAATATAAGAGAAAACTTATCAAAAAATATTTCTATAACAGAGATGATTTATTGACAATTTTCTGTAAAAGAGAAAATTAAAAAAAAAAAATAATATTCTATGGAAAATTTATAAAAAATTGTTCTATAGAAGAGAAATTTTATAAAATAATTTCCAGAAGATAAATAAATTTAACACATTTTTTTTATTAAATATAAAAAATTTAAAAATTTTCCTTTTAAAATGTAATAATAATAATTTTTTTAAGGGGGCGTATGATTAATATTAATTTTTGTTACAATTTACATAATTCTCTATAACTTTTAAAATTTTTAACATAAATAGATAATTATTTTTGCTAATAGATGTTTAAAGTTTAAACAATAATATTTAATAATTAGAAATATTGTTCAACATTTCGATGGTACACGAATATTAATATTGTATTTAATATTTAAATGTAGAAATTTAACAATAAAATTTTAACTTACCATTTAAAACACATGAAAATGTATCACCTAGAAAT
>NW_023995972.1:0-74429 GCF_015586225.1 Lucilia sericata | reverse complement strand
GTCATTTTATAAATGTTAGCCTATAAAAATTTGTTTCTTTTCTGTACAAATATAATAATGCATATTATTTGTTATCAATTTATTTTGTAGACATACATAATTTCTGAACAACACTAACTCATAAGTATAATAAATTGTTATACAAATATAATAATTTATATGATTGTTATTGTTTTTATTGGAAAAAGGTCTAAAGACATCAAGGCTATTGTTTTTTATAAAGTACTTGTAGAATTTTAAAGCCTGTATACATTTTGGGTGGTGGGTGGTGGTTTAATTTTATTTTCTCTTCATTTTCTTGTTGTTTATATCCTTTGGGTGTTAAATTAAATTAAGTTTCATGTGATTGGATTGTAGTGTTATTAGTAGAGAATTTTGTTTTCTGTTGTTGTTTGCTTTAGCCATTTCTTATGAGAAGAGGTCTAGGCTGAGGACTCAAATTGCTGGCGACATTAAGAGCTACATATATGTAAGTATTGTGTGGTTGCAGAATGTGCTTGAAGAATTTTCTAATTGGATTTTAGGTTTAAATAGTGTCAATGTTGTAGTAGTATTTAGATTGTTACAAATTCTGAAATTTTAAACCTGATAAGAAATAATTTTAAGAGTTCAAATTTCACAAAAAAAAAAAAAAATGCTAGAAAAATTTGTTTATAAAAAGTTCTTAATTAGAATTAGTCAAGAAATTATCAAATTGATATTAAAAACTGTAAAAATAAACCCAAGCCGCATCTTTCCAAAACTCTAGTTCTATACATTTCTTTAGAACAGAACAAAAACAGAACTAGAACAGATCTAAAACGGAACTAAAACAGAACTAGAACGAACTAGAACAGAACTAGAAGAACTAGAACGAACTAGAACAGAACTAGAACAGAACTAGAACAGAACTAGAACAAAAGAACAGAACTAGAACAGAACTAGAACAGAACTAGAACGAACTAGAACAGAACTAGAACAGAACTAGAACAGAACTGAACAGAACTAGAACAGAACTAGAACAGAACTAGAACAGAACTAGAACAGAACTAGAACAGAACTAGAACAGAACTAGAACAGAACTAGAAAACTAGAACAGAACGAACAGAACTAGAACAGAACTAGAACAGAACTAGACAGAACTAGAACAGAACTAGACAGAACTAGAACAGAACTAGAACAGAACTAGAACAGATAGAACAGAACTAGAACAGAACTAGAACAGAACTAGAACAGAACTAGAACAGAACTAGAACAGAACTAGAACAGAACTAGAACAGAACTAGAACGAACTAGAACAGAACTAGAACAGAACTAGAACAGAACTAAACAGAACTAGAACAGAACTAGAACAGAACTAGAACAGAACTAGAACAGAACTAGAACAGAACTAGAACAGAACTAGAACAGAACTAGAACAGAACTAGAACAGAACTAGAACAGAACTAGAACAGAACTAGAACAGAACTAGAACAGAACTAGAACAAACTAGAACAGAACTAGAACAGAACTAGAACAGAACTAGAACACTAGAACAGAACTAGAACAGAACTAGAACAGAACTAGAACAGAACTAGAACAGAACTAGAACAGAACTAGAACAGAACTAGAACAGAACTAGAACAGAACTAGAACAGAACTAGAACAGAACTAGAACAGAACTAAACAGAACTAGAACAGAACTAACAGAACTAGAACAGAACTAGAACAGAACTAGAACTGAACAGAACAGAACTAGAACAGAACTAGAACAGACTAGAACAGAACTAGAACAGAACTAGAACAGAACTAGAACAAACTAAACAGAACTAGAACAGAACTAGAACAGAATAGAACAGAACTAGAACAGAACTAGAACAGAACTAGAACAGAACAGAACCGAACTATAAACGAACATAACAGCAAACTAGAACAGGACTAGAACAGAACTAGAACAGAACTAGAACAGAACTAGAACGAACTAGAACAGAACGATAACAGAACTCGAAACAGAACTAGAAAGAACTAGACAGAAAGCTAGAAAGACCTAGAAAGAACAGAACAGAACTAGAACAGAACTAGAACAGAACCAGAACAGAACTAGAAACAGAACTAGAACAGAACTAGAACGAACTAGACCAGAAACTAGAAACAGAACTAGAACAGAACTAGAACAGAACCTAGAACAGAACTAAGAACAGAACTAGAACGAACTTAGAACAGAACTAGAACCCGAACTTAGAACGATCTAGAACAGAACTAGAACAGAATCTAGAACAGAACTAGAAATTAGAACAGAATCTAGGAACGAGAATCTAGAAGCAGACTAGAACAGACACTAACAGAACTAGAACAGAACTAGAACAGAACTCGAACAGAACTAGAACAGAACTAGAACAGAACTAGAACAGAACTAGAACCGAACTGGAATAAAGAAACTAATTTTTCTCTATTTTTCAATATTTTACTTACCTTTATTTACTTCCACTTGATATCCTTTTAATCCTCATAGTTATAATCCCATTATTTAGTCAATAGAGTTATTATGCTTTTATATCCTTTTTGTAGTTAGAAATAATCCAAATTTGTTTATAAATTGCGTTTAAGTTATTTAACACTTTTATTAAACGTTTTCAAACTGATAGTGACACTATAAAATTAACATGCTACAAAACGATTTACAACTTGCAACACAATTGTTGCACCTAACCTCCTTCACATACTTGTATATGTTACATACATGTAAACACAGGTTTCAGACACTTTTTTTTAATAAATTTTTTCCATTTATGGCTATAAATCACTTGAGGTTTTAACACACACTATTCCATTTACACTGGCATGTAAGGTTGCATAACAATACATATGTGGCAGTCGTGCGGCGGATATTGCACTTTTGTTTAATTTCTGTGTAAAACACGGTGAAATGAACTGGTTGTAGATAATTTTTATAACAAAATGCTATTAAAAAGCCATTAATTTAAAAAGGCAGTTAACAACACATTTGTCGTTGTTTGTCTTTTTTTATTTCCTTTAACTCGCTAGGTTTATAATAATTTTATTTAAAAAAGGGTTGATTTTTTTCAATTTATTTGTCTTGCTGGTTTGTTATAAGTGTTTAAAGAGCAGGCATTTTGCCTTTAAGGAACTTTTGCATTAATTTTAAAGGAATTTTATTAATTTTTGCATAAAATTTGTATTTATTATTATTTATTTAAATTTAAAGCAAATTTTTATTCTAAATTCATAATTTTTTAAATATTTTTAATAATTGCACATTTAGCTTTTAATTTTAAAATTATAATTATTGCTTTTAATATTTTAGAAGATTTTTTTTTATAAATTTTTATTTTTTTATCTTTTTATATATTTTTTATTTTTGCTAATATTTCTATTTAATTTAAAATATTTTTTCTAATTAAACTAAACTTTTCGCTCTTTATTTATTTAAGTAATTTCTTTAATATTGCACTTTATTATTTACTTTTTTATTAATAAACTTTCACTTTTTCCTATTACATTACATTTTTTAATTTATTACTTAATTTCCGTTTCCTTACTTTTCAAATAAAATTTTTTGCTTTTCTTTTCCTTTTCGTATTTAAAAAACACAAAAATTGTATTTTTTATTGTTATTTTCATGTTTCAAATATTTTTTATTAACATCTCCACATCTTTACGTTTATTGTGTGTGTTGGTTGTCCTTACACTTCTTTATGATTTCCGCCCTCACAACCTGTCAACGCCATAAACAAAACGGAACTAATAGTATAAAGACCGGTTTGCTTTTATTATTTCATCCTGTTCCTCTTTTGAAAAGAGTACCTTAAACTTGCTCTCTTTTTCATTTCTCTACACCCATACCATCTTGCAGTTGTTCGTAATTTTGTGTGTTTTTGTACACACACTTTACTGTTAGAGCGTCTCCTTACCGTTATTTACTGGTAACTTATGTATGTGAGAGTAAAGTTTTCTTTTTTGAAATGCTTTGGCATGAAACGGATATTAAGTTTATTTAGAATAATATTGAGATTTTTATTGTTATAAATAAGAAAAAAGGAAAGTCTTGAATCAAATTGAATTTTTAGTGCCAAATGGATTTCTTAGAAAACAATTAAATTTTTAGTGAAAAATTAAATTTTGAGTGAAAAATTTAACTTTTAGTACAAAACTGAACTAGAACTGAACTAGAATTGAACCAAAACTGAACTAGAACTGAACTAGAACTGAACTAGAACTGAACTAGAACTGAACTAGAACTGAACTAGAACTGAACTAGAACTGAACTAGAACTGAACTAGAACTAGAACTGAACTAGAACTGAACTAGAACTGAACTAGAACTGAACTAGAACTGAACTAGAACTGAACTAGAACTGAACTAGAACTGAACTAGAACTGAACTAGAACTGAACTAGAACTGAACTCGAACTGAACTAGAACTGAACTAGAACTGAACTAGAACTGAACTAGAACTGAACTAGAACTGAACTAGAACTGAACTAGAACTGAACTAGAACTGAACTAGACTGAACTAGAACTGAACTAGAACTGAACTAGAACTGAACTAGAACTGAACTAGAACTGAACTAGAACTGAACTAGAACTGAACTAGAACTGAACTAGAACTGAACTAGAACTGAACTAGAACTGAACTAGAACTGAACTAGAACTGAACTAGAACTGAACTAGAACTGAACTAGAACTGAACTAGAACTGAACTAGAACTTAACTAGAACTGAACTAGAACTGAACTAGATCTGAACTAGAACTGAACTAGAACTGAACTAGAACTGAACTAGAACTGAACTAGAACTGAACTAGAACTGAACTAGAACTGAACTAGAACTGAACTAGAACTGAACTAGAACTGAACTAGAACTGAACTAGAACTGAACTAGAACTGAACTAGAACTGAACTAGAACTGAACTAGAACTGAACTAGAACTGAACTAGAACTGAACTAGAACTGAACTAGAACTGAACTAGAACTGAACTAGAACTGAACTAGAACTGAACTAGAACTGAACTAGAACTGAACTAGAACTGAACTAGAACTGAACTAGAACTGAACTAGAACTGAACTAGAACTGAACTAAGAACTGAACTAGAACTGAACAGAACTGAACTAGAACTGAACTAGAACTGAACTAGAACTGAACTAGAACTGAACTAGAACTGAACTAGAACTGAACTAGAACTGAACTAACTGACTTAGAACTGAACTAGAAAACTGAACTGGAACTAAACTAGAACAGTTTTTCTTGAAATTTTTTCCTAGATAAAAAAGTCTCTCTGACGAGGACTCTTAACTTTTTGTTTGTATATTTTTCTTAAAGCCCAAAATTTAATTAATCAATAGCACCCTTAATCAGTTCTAATCACATTTTATCGATTTCCTTTTTTGTCTTTTATGTGCAATAATTTTTGCCATCTTTTGTTTTCTCTTTTCATAAGTATTTACCTACAACAGCTGATGTTGTTTACCTTTTGTTGTTGTTATTGTTATATTCCTTTTTGGAAGGACCATAAAATATGCCGTTATGCGAAAAATATGCTAAACGTTTAAATTTCGTTTTCTTTTTCACAGCATAACAAAAGGGGCATTTCTCTAAAGTCTACGTTGTTGTTTTTTTATTAAGTTTTTATTTCTTTTGTTGTTGTTGTTGAAAATATTGTTTGTTTACTTGCAATAATTTTTTTTGGTATAAATAAATTTTTGCATAATACTCTACATACGTTAGAAGTAATAAATACATACATGTGTATGTATGGCTGCTAGTTGTGTGTATGAATTTATGTGCATGTGAGCATTTTTTATTTCCATCTTTTGTGGAAAGGATGAGTGGGTGGGCGCTTTGAGCTTAAGTTTACGTGTTGGGCATACCAATACTGATGTTTTGTTTTATTCTCATACAAGTTTATTGCAATAAAATGTATGGCATATGATTAGGGGTGGCAGCAATGTATTTAGACTTCTTCAAAAGGATAATAAACGTTTTTTTATTTTCCCATTTTTATTTCTTTGTCTTCTTTTTAAGCAAATCTTTAATATGTATTAGAGATTTAGGTGATAATTTTTGTGTTGGCATAATTTTATAGTCAAAGTTGACAAAAGTTTAAGAATTTTTCATTCTGTACTTTGAAACAAAATCTGTTTAAATATTGTCAAATTTTGATATGTAAAGACTTGTGTCCCTACGAATCAATTAATTTTTGGTATGTTTAGTTCAAAATAAAAATCTCTGTATAACAATAACGCAAAAGCCATTAACAAATTTAAAATCCTTTGCATTTTTATTAAATTTTTAAAATCAACGCAAAAAATTCTTTTCCAGTGATAGAATTTGTTATCCTTTACTCAACCCAATTGGTTAAAGGCCAATCTAAATATTGCTACACTAATACAAACGCAATAACTATAGACTGAATAAAACATTGCACAAAAAAATACTAAAATAGACAAACTTTAAATATGAATAAAAAAATACCAATGTCACACAGTACAACACCAAAGTGTCGCGCCATTTTAAGCTCCAGCGTTATTTCGTTGGATTTGTATTCATCTGTAAGTGTGCGTTTGCCTTTGTTTCGCAGGATATTCACACGTCTGCCAGAACCGGTAAGCTCCTGTTAAAATGCATGTAAATCCTGTGAAAAACGCATAAATTGTGGTTTTTTACAACTATAAAACTTGGTTAAGTGGTATTTTGTTACAAACCTTTTTTAAATTTAAATGTTATTTTTTTCTTTTTTGAAATTTTATTTTCTACTGGCAGAGAGTGAAAGGTCCCACAAAGTGTAACACAGAGGTAGAGGGGGAAATACTACCACCTGACATAATCATAAAACAGCAACATTTTATTTTAAGGTCATAGAGTGAAAGGATTTTACTGAATAATTTCGCTTCTCCTAAAAAGGATAACAAATTATTTAATATTTATACATTTGTAGTTACATTTTAGTTACTTCCTAAAATATATTATGGAAATGTTTACACAATTACGGTAGACTATTGTCTAGTCTATAGTCTAGTCTATAGTCCAGTCTATAGTCTAGTCTATAGTCTAGTCTATAGTCTAGTCTATAGTCCAGTCTATAGTCTAGTCTATAGTCTAGTCTATAGTCTAGTCTATAATCTAGTCTATAGTCTAGTCTATAGTCTAGTCTATAGTCTAGTCTATAATCTAGTCTATAGTCTAGTCTATAGTCTAGTCTATAGTCTAGTCTATAGTCTAGTCTATAGTCTAGTCTATAGTCTAGTCTATAGTCTAGTATATAGTCTAGTCTATAGTCTAGTCTATAGTAGTCTATAGTCTAGTCTATAGTCTAGTCTATAGTCTAGTCTATAGTATAGTCTATAGTCTAGTCTATAGTCTAGTCTATAGTCTAGTCTATAGTCTAGTCTATAGTCTAGCGTATAGTCTAGTCTATAGTCTAGTCTATGGTCTAGTCTATAGTCGTCTATAGTCTAGTCTAGTCTAGTCTAGTTAGTTCTATAGTCTAGTCTATGTTCTAAGTCTATAGTCTAGTCTATAGTCTAGTCTATAGTCTAGTCTATAGTCTAGTCTATAGTCTAGTCTATAGTCTAGTCTATAGTCTAGTCTATAGTCTAGTCTATAGTCTAGTCTATAGTCTAGTCTATAGTCTAGTCTATAGTCTAGTCTATAGTCTAGTCTATAGTCTAGTCTATAGTCTAGTCTATAGTCTAGTCTATAGTCTAGTCTATAGTCTAGTCTATAGTCTAGTCTATAGTCTAGTCTATAGTCTAGTCTATAGTCTAGTCTATAGTCTAGTCTATAGTCTAGTCTATAGTCTAGTCTATAGTCTAGTCTATAGTCTAGTCTATAGTCTAGTCTATAGTCTAGTCTATAGTCTAGTCTATAGTCTAGTCTATAGTCTAGTCTATAGTCTAGTCTATAGTCTAGTCTATAGTCTAGTCTATAGTCTAGTCTATAGTCTAGTCTATAGTTAGTCTATAGTCTAGTCTATAGTCTAGTCTATAGTCTAGTCTATAGTCTAGTCTATAGTCTAGTCTATAGTCTAGTCTAGTCTAGTCATAGTCTAGTCTAGTCGTCTAGTCTATAGTCTAGTCTATAGTCTAGTCTATAGTCTAGTCTATAGTCTAGTCTATAGTCTAGTCTATAGTCTAGTCTATAGTCTAGTCTATAGTCTAGTCTATAGTCTAGTCTATAGTCTATAGTCTAGTCTATAGTCTAGTCTATAGTCTAGTCTATAGTCTAGTCTATAGTCTAGTCTATAGTCTAGTCTATAGTCTAGTCTATAGTCTAGTCTACAGTCTAGTCTATAGTCTAGTCTATAGTCTAGTCTAGTCTATAGTCTAGTCTAGTCTATAGTCTAGTCTATAGTCTAGTCTATAGTCTAGTCTATAGTCTAGTATTAGTCTAGTCTATTGTCTAGTCTAGTCTATAGTCTAGTCTATAGTCTAGTCTATAGTCTAGTCTATAGTCTAGTCTATAGTCTAGTCTATTGTCTAGTCTAGTCTATAGTCTAGTCTATAGTCTAGTCTATAGTCAGTCTAGTCTATAGTCTAGTCTATAGTCTAGTCTATAGTCTAGTCTATAGTTTAGTCTATAGTCTAGTCTATAGTCTAGTCTATAGTCTAGTCTATAGTCTAGTCTATAGTCTAGTCTATAGTCTAATGTAGTCTATAGTCTATTCTATAGTCTAGTTTATAGTCTAGTCTATAGTCTAGTCTATAGTCTAGTCTATAGTCTAGTCTATAGTCTAGTCTATAGTCTAGTCTATAGTCTAGTCTATAGTCTAGTCTATAGTCTAGTCTATAGTCTAGTCTATTGTCTAGTCTATAGTCTAGTCTATAGTCTAGTCTATAGTCTAGTCTATAGTCTAGTCTATAGTCTAGTCTATAGTCTAGTCTATAGTCTAGTCTATAGTCTAGTCTATAGTCTAGTCTATAGTCTAGTCTATAGTCTAGTCCATAGTCTTGTCGATAGTCTATAGTATTTTTATTTAAAACAAATACATATTTGTATGTATACTTGCAACGAAATACAAAATTTAATCACTGTCAAGGGTGAACTTTTTACCCTCTTATGTGGCTGCATTATGTCTATAAGTTTTTCTTTGCATAAGTATTTTGCAGTTTACACACAAACACTTGCCCTCAACTTGTTTTAAATAAAAGGATACGCATTGTACCATTATTAATTTATTTAGTCATTGGCGGGAAAATATAAAAACGCATACAACACTTGGCCAAGGACCAATACACATACATAAAAAAACGTTGGTTTCTCAGATACCGTTTTCCGTTTCACTTTGCTGAACTTTAAGTAAAAATAAAAACAATGGCAAACGATTTTTATTTAATTTTATTGAAAAAAATGTTGAAAGTATTTAAATTTTAAGAAAATTTCTTTCAGAGTTTAAAAGAAATTAAAGAAAATACATTTTGTTTTACATTTTTGTTTATTTTTTATCTCAATTACTTTATTTTACTTATATTTTTGCATACAATTACCTGATTATTTGTGTTTTTACTTCTGATGACTTTTCCTTATTATACGATTTAAGTTTCAACTTTTTGCCACCATTTTTCATCAACCACATTTATTAATACCTTAATATCCTTGTAGTTTTTTTAAACCAAATTTTTGCCTTTGCCTTCATCGCTTTGTAATTTTCCAATTGAGTAAATACCCACTACAACAACACATTATTAATATGCTCACACTTGCTCTTCAAATGATTACCCAGTAAAAGTAATGCACCTTTAGCGTTTTTTTTAAACTTAGGCTTTCAGAAAATTATGAACGCCTTAAACAATACTTAGAACGAATATTTCCGAGCACATTTCATATTCACCGCAAATCTATTTTTTTTTTTTTTTTTTTTTCAATTAAAGCATACAAAATACTAAAATCTAGTCAAGTTGACATCACTTTAATACCCACCGTGTCAATTTTTGTGTAAATAAGTTTGATTGGTTTTTTCCATCCTATCCATTCATTTAATGTTATTTCTTTTTTTCATGTAGCATATTTATTTTGGGGGTGTATTTTATAGTCACAATGTGTCATATGATATGTCAATTTGGTAAAGCTTGGATTTGACACCCAGTCGGTCACAGTGTACAACAACAAGCAGCAGGCTACAAACCACCCGCTTGCTACATGCAACACAAAACACATATGAGATTACATGCTGCACGCACCCGTCACACTCATTAATAAGAAGGAATGAAAAACGGGACCAACTAGAAAATAGTTTAGTTTCCGATCAGATCTAGATCAGTTCTAGTAAAATTCTTGTTCAGTTCTAGTTCTGTTCTAGTTCTGTTCTAGTTCTGTTCTAATTCTGTTCTAGTTCTGTTCTAGTTCTGTTCTAGTTCTGTTCTAGTTCTGTTCTAGTTCTGTTCTAGTTCGGTCTAGTTCTAGTTCTGTTCTAGTTCTGTTCTAGTTCTGTTCTAGTTCTGTTCTAGTTCTGTTCTAGTTCTGTTCTAGTTCTGTTCTAGTTCTGTTCTAGTTCTGTTCTAGTTCTGTTCTAGTTCTGTTCTAGTTCTGTTCTAGTTCTGTTCTAGTTCTGTTCTAGTTCTGTTCTGTTCTAGTTCTGTTGTAGTTCTGTTCTAGTTCTGTTCTAGTTCTGTTCTAGTTCTGTTCTAGTTCTGTTCTAGTTCTGTTCTAGTTCTGTTCTAGTTCTGTTCTAGTTCTGTTCTAGTTCTGTTCTAGTTCTGTTCTAGTTCTGTTCTACTTCTGTTCTAGTTCTGTTCTTGTTCTGTTCTAGTTCTGTTCGAGTTCTGTTCGAGTTCTGTTCTAGTTCTGTTCTAGTTCTGTTCTAGTTCTGTTCTAGTTCTGTTCTAGTTCTGTTCTAGTTCTGTTCTAGTTCTGTTCTAGTTCTGTTCTAGTTCTGTTCTAGTTCTGTTCTAGTTCTGTTCTAGTTCTGTTCTAGTTCTGTTCTAGTTCTGTTCTAGTTCTGTTCTAGTTCTGTTCTAGTTCTGTTCTAGTTCTGTTCTAGTTCTGTTCTAGTTCTGTTCTAGTTCTGTTCTAGTTCTGTTCTACTTCTGTTCTAGTTCTGTTCTAGTTCTGTTCTAGTTCTGTTCTAGTTCTGTTCTACTTCTGTTCTAGTTCTGTTCTAGTTCTGTTCTAGTTCTGTTCTAGTTCTGTTCTAGTTCTGTTCTAGTTCTGTTCTAGTTCTGTTCTAGTTCTGTTCTAGTTCTGTTCTAGTTCTGTTCTAGTTCTGTTCTAGTTCTGTTCTAGTTCTGTTCTAGTTCTGTTCTAGTTCTGTTCTAGTTCTGTTCTAGTTCTGTTCTAGTTCTGTTCTAGTTCTGTTCTAGTTCTGTTCTAGTTCTGTTCTAGTTCTGTTCTAGTTCTGTTCTAGTTCTGTTCTAGTTCTGTTCTAGTTCTGTTCTAGTTCTGTTCTAGTTCTGTTCTAGTTCTGTTCTAGTTCTGTTCTAGTTCTGTTCTAGTTCTGTTCTAGTTCTGTTCTAGTTCTGTTCTAGTTCTGTTCTAGTTCTGTTCTAGTTCTGTTCTAGTTCTGTTCTAGTTCTGTTCTAGTTCTGTTCTAGTTCTGTTCTAGTTCTGTTCTAGTTCTGTTCTAGTTCTGTTCTAGTTCTGTTCTAGTTCTGTTCTAGTTCTGTTCTAGTTCTGTTCTAGTTCTGTTCTAGTTCTGTTCTAGTTCTGTTCTAGTTCTGTTCTAGTTCTGTTCTAGTTCTGTTCTAGTTCTGTTCTAGTTCTGTTCTAGTTCTGTTCTAGTTCTGTTCTAGTTCTGTTCTAGTTCTGTTCTAGTTCTGTTCTAGTTCTGTTCTAGTTCTGTTCTAGTTCTGTTCTAGTTCTGTTCTAGTTCTGTTCTAGTTCTGTTCTAGTTCTGTTCTAGTTCTGTTCTAGTTCTGTTCTAGTTCTTCTGTTCTAGTTCTGTTCTAGTTCTGTTCTAGTTCTGTTCTAGTTCTGTTCTAGTTCTGTTCTAGTTCTGTTCTAGTTCTGTTCTAGTTCTGTTCTAGTTCTGTTCTAGTTCTGTTTTAGTTCTGTTTAGTACTGTTTAGTTCTGTTTTAGTTCTGTTCTAGTTCTGTTCTAGTTCTGTTCTAGTTTTGTTCTAGTTCTCTTCTAATTCTGTTCTAGTTCTGTTATTGTTCTGTTTTAGTTCTGTTTTAGTTTTGTTTTAGTTCTGTTTTAGTTCTGTTTTAGTTCTGTTCTAGGTCTGTTCTAGTTCTGTTCTTTCGAGTTTTGTTCAAGGTCTGTTCTAGTTCTGTTCTAGCTCTGTTCTAGTTCTTTTATTTTAAGTTTAGACTAATATTTTTGGCCTCATCATATCTGTAGTTGGTCACATGTATGTTGTGCATTTGAAAGTTAATATTTAAATGTGTGTGGAACGTAATAAAGGCATATAATTCACATGTGTTCATATAAAAACGTTCAGATATAAAACCTTCCTTAGCCTTTGTAAAACCTGATGATGATGATGAAAATGATCATATTAATTTAGTTGTAAAATTATGATAGACACATTTCTATAAATTATGCATAAAAATTATACACATTTTGATATGGTCATGGTCAAAACAAAAAAGGGGTTTAAAACATATTTGATTCATCTAAAACTTATTTCCCATACTTTAAATTCTAGCAAATATTTGACGAAAAATTCATAAGGATTTGTTTTTAAATTCAGGCACGTGTTTAGCACATGTTTGTATTTAAGAATTCTGGTTTTTGACGCCTTTCAAAAACATTCTTAAGCAGAAATTTGCATTTTTATTAGATCCTTAAATGTCCACCTTTTTTTTGAGAATCGTCACCGAAAAGTATATTCATTTCTTACTTTTCCTTTTGAGTGCATTTTCGTGTGGGCTGCTGTTTATAAATTTGTCATTTCAACATCAACAATTACGTGTCACACTTGACATAAAAATATGTCAATGTCAAAATTTAAATACTACTACTTGTTGTCATAAATAATTCCATGCCAAAGGTCACACCAAAATAGACGGACTACAGAAGAAGCAGTAAACTCACCCCTTATAACAAATAGTTTTTGCGTGCCGACTTTAAAAAAATAAACAAATAAATAAATTAAAAGAGAAAGAAATAAAAGGTGTTAACATGCAATTAAATTTTTTCTTCTTCGTTAACAATCAAATAATTCATTGTTTAAAAAAGGACAACCCACCGCAAACAACCCCTAAAACTTTTACTTTCAAAATACGTTTTGTAAGTATGTGTGCCTCACATTTTTTTTATCAGCGAATTTGTCAAATTAAGGGTTTAAGTTTCCTACAAATGGAGTTTATTGCTCGAGGGGATTAAAAGAGTTCTTAACATGGAAAATGTTTGATTTGTTATCAAAGGCCATAAAGTACATGTTCTTCTTTTATTGTTTAATTTTAAGCTGATCCACACTTTCGATAAGACCAACATCTACTAAGCATGTACCCAAAACATTTTACCTTTAGAATGTGGTGGGAATATACAGACAATTAAGATTGAAATGAGCAATATTTTGTTTGTTAGTAATTTACTTACTAGTTAAATACTTTAACCAAGAATCAAAGATAGAAAGTCAAGTCTAATTTGTAATATATGGACTACAATATGAATTAGATATAATGTAGTACATATTTAAGTTAGTAATTTTGCCCATAGTCGGCTTTCTAGTCTAATCTATTGTCTAGTTAATAATCCTATAGTTCAATCTATAGTCTACTCCATTCCCTATCATCTAGTTTACATGGAACCTTATTTTCTAGTTTATTATTAAAACTGCCTACTACTATACAGTCAACTCCATTTATTATTAAATCTGCTAACCTTAGGCAGCAATCAATTGATACAGGCACCAAAATAGTGAAGCCAACAACCTTGAAATGGGAACTGAAGAAATTCGGAATAAACCGCTTAAATAAATTTCCCAATATAAATACAAAAGACAAAATTTTACAAAAGATTTTCTTAAAAAAAGGTTTGAGGACTTACTAAGCAAAAATGTCCTACAATTGCAGGAAACTTTACCTAGAACACAACTACAACTGAACCAGAACAAAACTAGAACGGAACGAGAACAGACATAGAACAGAACTAGAAAAGAACTTTGAAAGAACTAGAACTAGAACAGAACTAGAACAGAACTAGAACAGAACTAGAACAGAACTAGAACAGAACTAGAACAGAACTAGAACAGAACTAGAACAGAACTAGAACAGAAATAAAAGAGAACTAGAACAGAACTAGAACAGAACTAGAACAGAACTAGAACAGAACTAGAACAGAACTAGAACAGAACTAGAACAGAACTAGAACAGAACTAGAACAGAACAGAACAGAACTAGAACAGAACTAGAACAGAACTCGAACAGAACTAGAACAGAACTAGAACAGAACTAGAACAGAACTAGAACAGAACTAGAACAGAACTAGAACAGAACTAGAACAGAACTAGAACAGAACTAGAACAGAACTAGAACAGAACTAGAACAGAACTAGAACAGAACTAGAACAGAACTAGAACAGAACTAGAACAGAACTAGAACAGAACTAGAACAGAACTAGAACAGAACAGAACTAGAACAGAACAGAACAGAACAGAACAGAACTAGAACAGAACAGAACAGAACTAGAACAGAACGGAACAGAACAGAACAGAACAGAACTAGAACAGAACAGAACAGAACAGAACAGAACTAGAACTAGAACTAGAACTAGAACTAGAACAGAACAGAACTAGAACAGAACTAGAACAGAACTAGAACAGAACTAGAACAGAACTAGAACAGAACTAGAACAGAACTAGAACAGAACAGAACTAGAACAGAACTAGAACAAAACTAGAACTGAACTAGAACTGAACTAGAACTGAACTAGAACTGAACTAGAACTGAACTAGAACTGAACTAGAACTGAACTAGAACTGAAATAGAACTGAACTAGAACTGAACTAGAACTGAACTAGAACTGAACTAGAACTGAACTAGAACTGAACTAGAACTGAACTAGAACTGAACTAGAACTGAACTAGAACTGAACTTAGAACTAGAACTGAACTAGAACTGAACTAGAACTAGAACAGAACTAGAACAGAACTAGAACTAGAACAGAACTAGAACAGAACTAGAACAGAACTAGAACAGAACTAGAACAGAACTAGAACAGAACTAGAACAGAACTAGAACAGAACTAGAACAGAACTAGAACAGAACTAGAACAGAACTAGAACAGAACTAGAACAGAACTAGAACAGAACTAGAACAGAACTAGAACAGAACTAGAACAGAACTAGAACAGAACGAGAACAGAACTAGAACAGAACTAGAACAGAACTAGAACAGAACTAGAACAGAACTAGAACAGAACTAGAACAGAACTAGAACAGAACTAGAACAGAACTAGAACAGAACTAGAACAAAACTAGAACAGAACTAGGACAGAACTAGAACAGAACTAGAACAGAACTAAAACAGAACTAGAACAGAACTAGAACAGAACTAGAACAGAACTAGAACAGAACTAGAACAGAACTAGAACAGAACTAGAACAGAACTAGAACAGAACTAGAACAGAACTAGAACAGAACTAGAACAGAACTAGAACAGAACTAGAACAGAACTAGAACAAAACTAGAACAAAACTAGAACAGAACTAGAACTAAACTAGAACTGAACTAAAACTGAACAATAATTGAACTAGAAGTGAACTAAAACTCAACTAGAACTGAACTAGACATAAACTAGAACTTATCTGTATATGAACCAGAACTGAATTGTGTGGAAGTGAATTAGAAGTTTTGTTTAGGAGTGATTCTTATTATTTATCTATTACACTCTGTATTTAAGCCTACTATTTACTACAACTGTTCTTTTTACAACAGTTGGGGTGTGTGTCTTTGCTATGCGGTGTTTTAGTTTAGTAGCTGATTTTCTTACCTTTTGGTAGGGTATTGCCAGTTAAAAAATAAAACCATTGTTGCCATTTATTTGAAATTGCACGGAGAGAAATTTTATTTATAATTTAATATTCATAATCATTATATTTTGTTTTTTTTTTTTTTTTTTAAATGAAACACACATATGATGAGTTTTAATATATTTTGTTTGGTTTTTTTCATAATTTTTTGTGGTTTTTGTTTTTTTTTTCTTTTATATATTTGTTTTATTTATTTGTTGCAATAATTTATTTTTTTGTTTACCATACAGCATTTTAATGCTATTTTTATTTATTGTTGAAATATTGATTTTTTATAAATTTTTATTTCATTTTGCAAATGATGAGATTATTGAGGGGGAGAAATGTTTAAATAAATTTTAAAATAATTAAACATAATTAAAATTAGCCAAAGTTTAACTTAATAAAGATTTTGATAATTTTAAATTAAATATAAATAATACTGTGTTTAATGATATAATTTTTTTTCAATAGAATTTATTTTTTTTAATTTTTAGTTCTTTTTTTTTCGTTAATTAATAAATTTAAGTGATTGCTTTAAATATTTTGTTTTTTGGTTTGCTTTTGTTTTAAACTTAGTGAATTATTGCTTGAATTATTTATTATTTTTCAATAATTTTTTTTTTTAAATTTCAAATACTACGTTTGTTTATTTTAAATTTGTTTTTTTCTGGTTTTAATACGTTTTCCTTTTTTTAATAAATTGTTAATATTTTTCGTTAAGCCAATTATTTAAATTTATTTTCTGTTTGCATTTTAATATTTTACTTTTTTTTGTGTTTGGGGATTATATAATTTAATTTCATATTTTTTTTTATTAAATTTCAAACTATAAACTACGCACACACACATAAAGAGAAGAAAAAAATTGTGTTTTTTTTTAAATTTAATTTTCATTAATATTTTGTTTACAATTGTTGAAAGTTTTCTTTCAATTTGTTTTTAATATATTTTATATCTAATTTATTTATTTTTCTTTTTAGTTAAATATATATTTTTGTTTTATAATTTTTTAATTTTTAACATTGTTTTTATTTTTTTAATTAATTATTTTTCTTTTGTGGTTTCTGATATGCAAATAAGAGGAAACCTTTTCAAACAGATTTCATTTATAGATTTTTTTTTTATTTTTATTTTTTTAATAATTTATAAATCAAAATTTAAAAAAAAAATTAACTGAAATTTATATGTATAAACCAACCAAAAGTTTTATTTAACTTTTCTTTGAAAATATATTTTGTTTTTTTTTTTAAATACCAAGCCTTTTAGTTATTTGTTTTCATTTTAAATATTAATATATTTTTTTTTGTTTAAATACATAAATAATTTTGTTTCAGTCTTTCCAGAAGTTTTTTTATTAAAAAGTGTCTTTTTGTTGTTTTTTGTTGTCTTAGCCAAAAATTGTCTTTTAAATTTAAAATTTTTTTCTATTTTAGTTAATAAACTTAAACCAAAATTTAATTTTCTTTAACGATTTTATCGCAGTTTCTTTTCTTAAAGTTAGTTTTAATTTGTTTTTTTTTATAAGGAAATAATTTAATTTTGAAATTATTAAAAAAAAAATTATAATTTTATTATAATAAACAGCCCCTAATTCTTGCATCATTTTGCTTTTTAATATATTTTTATTAATTATTTTTTTTTTATTTTAAATACCAATTTTTATATAAATATTTATTTCTTAATAGCTTTAGTTCTATTATGTTTTTGCATTTGCTTCTTGAATAATTATTGTTTTTATTTTTTGATTATTTGTGCATTTTTTTTAGTTTTTTTGTTAAATAAATCAGAGAAATATTAGAAGCTCTACAATAGTCAGAGAATGCAACTAGAACAGAACTGGAACAGCAAGAGAACAGAACTAGAACAGAACTGGAACAGAACTAGAACAGAACTAGAACAGAACTAGAACATAACTAGAACAGAACTGGAACATAACTAGAACAGAACTAGAACAGAACTAGAACAGAACTAGAACAGAACTCGAACAGAACTAGAACAGAACTAGAACAGAACTAGAACAGATCAGAACAGAACTAGAACAGAACTAGAACAGAACTAGAACAGAACTAGAACAGAACTAGAACAGAACTAGAACAGAACTAGAACAGAACTAGAACTAGAACAGAACTAGAACTAGAACAGAACTAGAACAGAACTAGAACAGAACTAGAACAGAACTAGAACAGAACTAGAACAGAACTAGAACAGAACTAGAACAGAACTAGAACAGAACTAGAACAGAACTAGAACAGAACTAGAACAGAACTAGAACAGAACTAGAACAGTACTAGAACAGAACTAGAACAGAACTAGAACAGAACTAGAACAGAACTAGAACAGAACTAGAACAGAACTAGAACGAACTAGAACAGAACTAGAACAGAACTAGAACAGAACTAGAACAGAACTAGAACAGAACTAGAACAGAACTAGAACAGAACTAGAACAGAACTAGAACAGAACTAGAACAGAACTAGAACAGAACTAGAACAGAACTAGAACAGAACTAGAACAGAACTAGAACAGAACTAGAACAGAACTAGAACAGAACTAGAACAGAACTAGAACAGAACTAGAACAGAACTAGAACAGAACTAGAACAGAACTAGAACAGAACTAGAACAGAACTAGAACAGAACTAGGACAGAACTAGAACAGAACTAGAACAGAACTAGAACAGAACTAGAACAGAACTAGAACAGAACTAGAACAGAACTAGAACAGAACTAGAACTGAACTAGAACTGAACTAGAACAGAACTAGAACAGAACTAGAACAGAACTAGAAAAGAACTAGAACAGAACTAGACAGAACTAGAACAGAACTAGAACAGAACTAGAACAGAACTAGAACAGAACTAGAACAGAACTAGAACAGAACTAGAACAGAACTAGAACAGAACTAGAACAGAACTAGAACAGAACTAGAAACAGAACTAGAACAGAACTAGAACAGAACTAGAACAGAACTAGAACAGAACTAGAACAGAACTAGAACAGAACTAGAACAGAACTAGAACAGAACTAGAACAGAACTAGAACAGAACTAGAACAGAACTAGAACAGAACTAGAACAGAACTAGAACAGAACTAGAACAGAACTAGAACAGAACTAGAACAGAACTAGAACAGAACTAGAACAGAACTAGAACAGAACTAGAACAGAACTAGAACAGAACTAGAACAGAACTAGAACAGAACTAGAACAGAACTAGAACAGAACTAGAACAGAACTAGAACAGAACTAGAACAGAACTAGAACAGAACTAGAACAGAACTAGAACAGAACTAGAACAGAACTAGAACAGACTAACAGAACTAGAACAGAACTAGAACAGAACTAGAACAGAACTAGAACAGAACTAGAACAGAACTAGAACAGAACTAGAACAGAACTAGAACAGAACTAGAACAGAACTAGAACAGAACTAGAACAGAACTAGATAGAACTAGACAGACTAGACAGAACTAGAACAGAACTAGAACAGAACTAGAACAGAATAGACAGAACTAGAACAGAACTAGAACAGAACTAGAACAGAACTAGAACAGAACTAGAACAGAACTAGAACAGAACTAGAAACAGAACTAGAACAGAATAGAACAGAACTAGAACAGAACTAGAACAGAACTAGAACAGAACTAGAACAGAACTAGAACAGAACTTAGAACAGAACTAGAACAGAACTAGAACAGAACTAGAACAGAACTAGAACAGAACTAGAACAGAACTAGAACAGAACTAGAACAGAACTAGGACAGAACTAGAACAGAACTAGAACAGAACTACAATAGAAACTAGAACAGAACTAGAACAGAACTAGAACTAACAGAACTAGAACAGAACTAGAACAGAACTAGAACAGAACTAGAACAGAACTAGAACAGAACTAGAACAGATCTAGAACAGAAGTAGAACAGAATTAGAACAGAACTAGAACAGAACTAGAACAGAACTAGAACAGAACTAGAACAGAACTAGAACAGAACTAGAACAGAGCTAGAACAGAACTAGAACAGAATTAGAACAGAACTAGAACAGAATTAGAATAGAACTAGAACAGAACTAGAACAGAACTAGAACAGAACTAGAACAGAACTAGAACAGAACTAGAACAGAACTAGAACAGAACTAGAACAGAACTAGAACAGAACTAGAACAGAACTAGAACAGAACTAGAACAGAACTAGAACAGAACTAGGACAGAACTAGAATAGAACTAGTAGAATAGAACTAGTAGAATAGAACTAGTAGAACAGAACTAGTAGAACAGAACTAGTAGAATTGAACTAGTAGAACAGAACTGGTAGAACAGAACTAGTACAACAGAACTAGTACAACAGAACTAGTACAACAGAACTAGTAGAACAGAACTGGTAGAACAGATTTAGTAGAACAGAACAGGTAGAACAGAACTAGTAGAATAGAACTAGTAGAACAGATCAAGTAGAACAGAATTAGAACGGCCTATTCAGCCAATTGATCACTTCGATATTGCACTGTATTAATCTGAACTTTTGTTTGACCTTTGACTTTTGTTAGATTTCTAATATTCTTTCTGTTTAGTTATAAAACAAACTTTAATTACTATTGTTTATTGAGGATTTCAAAGGAGCTTAAAGAATTCTTTGGTTACTCTAGGTTTACAATTTTAATTGTTTTTTCAATTTTCTTTTTACCGGAAACACCCTGTGAGTAACTGTTTTTTTTATTCTTTTTAACTGTATATTTTTGTTATTGTTGTGGTTTATTGTTGTAGTGTGTGTGTGAGAGCTTAAAAATTAGTTTTTCTCTTTTTTTGTTTACTTTCTTTTGTCATTACGTTTTAAGCATATGGTTGTTGTTGTTTATTTTTTTGATATTGATTAGTTTTTTGTGGTTTTATTCATGCAACACTGAGAGAAAAAAACTGTTAAGTTTTGCTTTATATATATTTTTTTTGCTTTGTTTTGGATAAATTATGGTTTATTTTTGCAGAAAATTAATTTTAATTAAATTTTTTGTTGTTGTTGGTATATTTTTATTTTTTATTTAATTTCTTTTTAAGTACCTAGTTTTAAATAATAATTTATAATTTCTAATAATTATATATTATATATATTTTTTGTTGGTTTATTTTGTTTTGTATGAATAATAATAACATAGACACCAATTTGTTTTTATTTAATTAATTTTTATTTTCTTTCTTTTTTGCAGTTTTGCCTTATAAGAATATTGTTGTTGTTGTTGTTTGCTATATTTTTAATATATTTTGTTGTTTATTTAATTTAATATTCTATAATTGTTTTTGCTTTTGTTGTAATGTAAAGGAAAAAAATTATATTTTTTATTTTTCATATATTTTTTTTTTTAATTAATAATTTTTGTTGTAAGGTCTAGTATTCATAAGCTACATAATTTTGTTTTTTTTTATATTTTTTAATGTTTTAATAAATTTGTTTTTTTATTTTAATTAATTTATTATTTTTATTATTTTTTTTTTATTTGTTAAAGAAGGCCTATGGGCGGCTTTGTCTGAGACATTTTTTTAAATAATTTTTCTTTTAAGCTTTTTCAAGACTTTTTCCAAATTTTTTTATAATTATCAATTAAGCTTTGCTTTATTAATTTTTCTGCTTGTTTTTTGGAAATTATTTGAAATCATATTTTTAGGCGTTAATTTTCTTAAAACACCTTCGTTTTATTTGTTTTTAGTTTATTAAAACTTTACCTTCTTTAATTTATAAAATCCGCCTTTATAAATCCCTGATAAAATATTTTTTTTATTTATTTATTTTTTATTAATTTTTAATTATTTTTTATATTTTTTGTTAAATACCTACTATTGTTTATTTAGTTTTTCATAAGCTGTTTTATTTATTAGTTTTTTGTTTTTTGATTTTCTATTAAAAATATAAAAGTATAAAAGAGTAACTTTTTATATTTTTGTGTTTTGTTTTTTTCTTGAAAATTATAAGAGTGAAAATTTGTTTCAATTTATTTAATTATTTTAGATTATTTTTTAAATTTATTTATTATCACACCATTTTATTATTATAAATATGCTGGCGGGAGGTTTTCTTTGTCTTGTTGTTTTTATTTTTATAATTTTATTAATAAATTTGTTGTTTTTCTTTTGTGTTCAGTTTGTTGTAGAATATTTTATTTACAAGTTTTTTAATAAATACAAAAAAAAAAAAAATCCATAAATTTTCAGTAAAAATAGTAATTTGAACATTCTAAATAAACTTGGTCTCAAATATGAAAGTGTTGGAAAAATTCGGAGGCCAGTTGCAGATTCAGCACTCAATTTTTTAGAAATGTACATTTTGCTCTATGATTTTCGACTTTATTTTCCTTTAAAAGTCGTTAAAAACACATAATTACCTTTTTTATCCAATAAAATCGACTTTTTGAACGTTTTTTATGAAAAAGCTTTTTGAAGCTTTTTTGAGCTTTTTTTATTTAAAAGCTTTCTGGAGCTTTTTTATATAAAAGCTTTTTAGAGCTTCAATCTTTAGAAATGTACAAGCTTTTTGAAGCTTTTTTCAGCGTTTTGGAGCTATTTTATTTAAAAGCTTTTATAAGATTCAGCACTCAATGCGTTAGAATTTTTTAGAAATGTACATTTTGCTCTCCGATTCTCGACTTTATTTTCCTTCAAAAGTCGTTTAAAATCTACTTTTAGAGCGTTTTTATGAAAAAGCTAATTTAGAGCTTTTTATTTTAAAGAATTTTGGAGTGTTTTAATTTAAAAGCTTTTTGGAGCTTTTTTATACAAACTCTTTTTCGAGCTTTTATAGGGCATAAAATATGGAAGTGTTGGAGAAATTCTGAGGTCTGATTAGGATTCAGGACTCAAAGCGTTAGAATTTTTTAGAAATATACAATTTGGTCTCAGGTTCTCGACTTTATTTAACTTCAAAAATAGGTCATTATCTTATTTTACCCAATTAAATCGAATTTTAGAGTGCTTGCATGAAGTAGCTTTTTGGAGCTTTTTACTTTAAAAGCTTTTTGGATTGCTTTTTATATAACAGCTTATTTATCTTATTGCCATTATCTTATTTTACCAATAAAATCGATTTTTAGAGTGCTTTTATGAAGAAGCTTTTGGAGCTTTTTACTTTAAAAGCTTTTTGAAGTTTATTTATATAAAAGCTTCTTGGATCTTTTTTATAATAAAGCTTTTTGAAGCTATTTTATATAAGTACAAACTTTTTGCTGATTTTTTATAAAAAAGCTTTTTTGGCTTTTTTATTTAAATCAAAGCTTTATTTTTATAATCAACTTTTTAAATCTTCTTATGGTTTTTCCTTCTATATAAAAGTACTCAGCAGTTTTTTTTATATAAAAAGCTCTTTAAATTTTTTTAAATAAATAACATTTAATAAGTTATTTTATATAAAACATATGAAAAGCTTTAACATAAAAAGCTTTATAATGATTAGTCGTATAAAAACTTTATATAGAAAGCTTCTTTGTTTAAAATCTTTGAACTTTTTCATAGAAAATCTTTTTAAAGCTTTGTAAGCTTTAACCTTTTCTTATACAAAGCTTTTTTAATTAACATATATTTGAAATTTCTTCTTTTCTTTTAAAACCTATTTAAAGCTTTTCAATATAGAATGATGTTTTACATACAAAAAGTTTTTAGGGGTTTTTATATAAAATAATTTTACATAAAAGGTCGTTTTGTAGCTTTTTCATGCTTTTTCATATGTGTATGTATAAAGCCATATTAAGCTTTTGTAACTTTTTCTCATTAAAGGTTTTTCTAAACTTCCTTATACAAAAAGCTTTTAAAAGTTTATAATTTGCTTTTAGGGTTATGAAAAAAAGTTTTATAGGATTTTTTTGTTTGGGAGCTATTTGAAGTTTTTTCCTTAAAGTGTTTTTTAGCTTTTTCATTAGTATGTACGCCTTTTAAAAAGCTTTGACAAGCTTTTTACATAAAAGATTTTAAAAGGTTTTTCTTACAAAAATACAAAAAAAAAGCTTTTGAAAATCTTATCACAAAAACTTCATTTAAATATTTATATATTGAAAACTTTTTTTATAATCTCAAAGCTTTCTTTTTAAAATGTATGGCTTGTAATTCCCAGTTAGTTAAAAAAAAAAGATTTTGAAATTTGTTTTTTTTTTCCGAAAATTTATGTTCAAATTATAATTTTAATTTTCTTAATTTATATAATTTATTAATAATACCTAATATTTATCGTAAATTTTCTCTTAATTATTAATATTGTAATTTCATTATATATATATATAACTTTATAACATCATTCCTACTAAAAGAAGAAGAAAAAAATCTGTTTAAATTTATTTAAAAGAAAATTTTAAATTGTTTAAATTTTCATATTAAACAATACCGAAATGGTTCTTTAAAACAGTTTCACAATAATTTACGAAAACAAAATTTTCAATAAATTATTTTAAAATTTGTTTTTAATTTTTTGATTAATAATAATTCATTGTTTAAATTTTCGTATATACATTTTATAATATCATTAATATAATTTTAGACTTTTTTTTGCTTACTACTGTATCACATTTATTATTAGAAGAGGTTTATGCGGGGTAACTGTACCTGGTTGTTTTAAAAACAAACTAAAACCTTTTTAAATCACAAAATCTCTTAAAATCTCTTTTAAGAATTTTGGTTATAGTTTGTTTTTCTTTCTTTTTCTAGTACTTGACCCATTTTACTTTATTTTTTCTTGAAACAAAATTTCCAAATTTATTTATATTTAAAAATTATATAATTTTAATTTTATTTGATTATTTTCTTCATTTTGTAGTAGTTTTCTATATACAATTAATTTGTTATTGTTTTAATTAAATATTTTGTTTGTATTACCACCTAATATCATAGCTAGTTTGTGAGTTTATTTCATTTTTCTTAATTTTTACAAGTTTGTTTTTTGTTGGTTTATTTTTCTTTTTTTGTATTATTAATTAGTTTTTTTTCACTTAAAACTATTTTAAAAACAAAATTTTAATACAAATTATTTATAATCATTTTATTGAGCAAAATTCAAAGGAACCAAAAAAAAGCAAACAAATTATAAAGATTGCCTTTCCGAGTGTAAATAATAGTTTGGATAATAGTTAAAATTTCAGTTAGAACTATTATAGTCTACATTGGACTACATTTGAATCTATAGTCTAGACTTAAATATTGTGAAATATATAGTATAGGCTATAATGTGGAATACAATCAAGTTTTTCGTGTATACTACTGATTTGTATACAGGCTATACAATAGACTAGATACTGTTTAATGTCTGTCATATAGTCTAGTATATAATCTAGTATACACAGAATACTATAGCATAGTCACTAGTCTTGTCTAAACGCTAGCCTTTAGACACTTATACAGTCTAGTCTATAGATTTGTGCACAAACCAAAGTAAAAATTCTAGTCTATAGACTAGTCTAGTTTATAGTATAGTCTGTAGAATATTTACAGTTTAACCTATAGTCTTCTGTATGTATAGTCTCGGCTATTAATAGCGAACTGTCTACTCTGCTCCAGAGTGTGGTTTAAAGTCTAGTCTATAGCCAACACTACTAAATAGTTTATAGTCTAGTTGACAGAGTATTCAATAGTCTGGAATATAGTCTACTCTACTTGTCTGTGTCTAGTCTATAGTCTACTCTAATAGTTTGCGTGAAGTAGTCTATAGTCTAGTCTATAGTTTAGTCTTTGGTCTAGTCTAGTATAAAATAAACTTTTGTAGTAAACATTTTAATTTAAAAATAATGCGAAACATATAGTATATACTAGAGTCTAATCTGAAGAGTGTAAAACAGGTTTATCTATAGTCCAGTTTGATGTCTGTTTTGTCAATTGACTAGACTCTACAGTCTAGCATATAGTTTAGTCTGTAACGTAGACCATAGTTTAGTCTAGTCTATAATCTAGTCAATAGTATATGGTCTAGTCTATAGTCTATTTTAAAGTCTAGTCAATTGTTTAGTATATAGTCAAGTATATAGTCTAGTCGAAAGTTTATTCCATAGTCTATTACATACACTAGACTACAGTCTAATCTATAGTGTAGTCTATAGTGTATTCTATAGTTTAGTCAATAGTGTAGTCTATAGTCTAGTTTATATATAGTCTATATTCTGGTATATATTGTAGTCTAGACTATAGTCTAGTCTATAGTATTGTCTATAATGTAGTCCTTAGTGTAGTCTATAGTGTAGTCTATAGTCTATTTTATATTCTAGTCTATATTGTAGTCTATATTCTGGTATATATTCTAGTCTATAGTCATGTCTATAGTCTAGTCCATAGCCTAGTCTATTTTCATGTCTATAGTCTAGTCTATAGTGTACTCTATGGTCTAGACATAGTGTAGTTTATAGTCTTTTCTGTAGTCTAATCCATAGTCTGGTCTATAGTCTAGTCTATAGACTATGAAATAGTCTAGTCTTTATGTGAAACTTTTCACATAAGAAACTTTGTTAAGCTTCTTTGCACTACGAGATTTTTAAAGTTTCTTCCGATAAAGTCTATAGTCTAGTCTATAGTGTAGTCTATAGTCTAGTCTATAGTCTATTCTATAGTCTAGCCTATAGTCGAGTTCATAATCCATAATATAGTCTAGCCTATAGTCTAGTCTATAGTCTAGTCTATAGTGTAGTCTGTAGTCTAGTCTATAGTCTAGTCTATAGTCTAGTCTATAGTCTAGTCTATAGTCTAGTCTATAGTCTAGTCTATAGTCTAGTCTATAGTCTAGTCTATAGCCTAGTCTATAGTCTAGTCTATAGTCTAGTCTATAGTCTAGTCTATAGTCTAGTCTATAGTCTAGTCTATAGTCTACTCTATAGTCTAGTCTATATTCTAGTCTATAGTTTAGTCCATAGTCTATTGTATTCACTAGACTATAGTCTAGTCTGTAGTCTAGTCTATAGTCTAGTCTATAGTCTAGTCTATAGTCTAGTCTATAGTTCACTCCATAGTCTAGTCTATAGTCTATTGTATTCACTAGTCTATAGTCAAGTCTATAATCTGGTCTATAGTGTACTCTATAGTCTAGTCTATATTGTAGTCTATAGTCTAGTCTATAGTGTAGACTATAGTCTAGTCCTTAGTGTATTCTATATTGTAGTCTATAGTCTAGTCTATATTCTAGTCTATGTATGTATTCCAATCTAGTCTATAGTATTGTCTATATTCTGTTATGTATTCTATTCTAGTCCATAGTCTAGTCTATAGGCTAGTCTATACTCAGGCCTATAGTTAGGTCTATAGTCAAGTCCATAGTCTAGTCTATAGTCTAGTCTATAGTCTAGTCTACAGTCTATAGTCTTGTCGATAATCTAGTCTATATTTAGTTCTATAGTAAGGTCTATAGTCTAGACTATATTTAAGTCTATAGTCTGGTCTATAGTCTAGTCTACAGTCTTGTCTATAGTTAGTCTATAGCGAAGTCCATAGTCTAGTCAAGAGTCAAGTCTATAGTCATGTCTATAGTCTAGTCCAGTCTATAGTCCTGTCCTGCCTGTATCTAGTCTATAGTATTGTCTATAGTCTATTATATAGTCTCGTCTATAGTCTAGTCTGCAGTCTCGTCTATAGTCTAGTCTTTAGTTTATATAGTGAAGCTTTTCTCATAAGAAGCTTATTGAAGCTTCTTTGCACTATAAGATTTCTAAAGTTTCTTCCCATAAAAAATTTGTTTACTCAGTGACTTTTTAAAACTTTTTCATATAAGATTTTTCAAGAAGCTTTTTGACAGTTTATATTGATGCTTTTTAAAGTTTATTTTAATGCTTTCTCATATAAAAACGTTTTAAAAGGGTTCATGAGTAAACAAATCTTTAGAAAAATTTTTGTCGAAAAAAAGTTTTTAAAAATGTGGTTTAGAAAACTTTTTAAGTTAAAATAATTTGAAAGATTTTGAAAGTTTTTCGCAAAAAGCTCTTTCACAAAAAAGCTTGAAAAGCTTATTTTACACAAAAATGCTTTTGAGAGCCTTTTTTCATAGATAATTTTTGTTCATTTAAAAAGCTTTTTTCACTTTAAAAAAAATTATGTGCAATAATTCGTTTAAAAAAAATTAGGAAGAAAAAACTTTAAAAACTTAATTTAGTAATAAATGAAATGTATAAAACCTTAAGACTACTAATATGTATTTACAATTATTTATAATTTATTGTTAGATTTTTAATAACTGTTTAATATTTTTTTTTATCTATTCAAAAATTTTACAACATTTTTTTTTTCCAAGGAATTATTTTACAATATTACAATTGAAATATTTTTATAACTATTTTTGTTTTGAAATTAATTTAATTTATTTTCTTTTAATATTTTTTCAGGGATTATTTGTTTGTGTGTGGGGTAAGTAGTTGTTTTTTTAATATTTTCATATAATTTATATTTATATTATTTTTAGTACTTTGTATGACAAAAAAAAATTATAATTATTATTTTTTTTTTAATATTTTTTCTGTGTGGAAAATAGCTGCCAGTTTTTTTTATTTGTTATTTTTGTAGTAATTTATACTAATTTTTTAATATTATTGTTGTTGTTTATTATTTTAAATAATTTATAGTGTTAGTTTTTTTTTTTTTTGTTTTAGAAATATCTACTTATTTGTTTATTTATTTATTGATTTATTTAAATTAATTTGTTTATATATATTTTCTTTTTAAAGTTTGTAATTATATTCATAATGATATGAGGTGTGGGATTATTTTCCTTAATAAATAAAATTTTTAATAATTTTTTAAATATTATTTAAATCTATAATTAAATTCAGTTTTCGTTTACTTTGTGTGAGATTTTTCTTTCATCCTCCAACGACTTGTTAGCAACTCTTTATGGATATAAAGGCTAAATTTTGTTAAAAGAAAAGAACTTTTAATAGATTTGTTAAATGTTTTATATATTTGCTAGATCCTTACCTTTTTACCAAGCTTTTCCCTGCTTAAAGCTGCTTGTAGTCTTCCGCCCATTTCTTGAAAGCCTTGCTCGGCTGTTCTTTACTTTCTTTAAATTATTACTTTTATTTTCTTTTTCTTTAAGTATGAAAAAATTTGTGCTTTTTTGACCAGTTTTTAATAGTTTTTTATTTGTAGTAGTTTTTGTATATTACTTTCATATGCTCCCATTTTAACTGCCAGAGATTATGTAGTCCTTGGTTTTTTGTTTTATCTATTCATTTTCCTCCTCCTTCTTCGCCTCTTTTTGTATTGTGTGGAAACCTTTATCTAAATATACATTGACTTGAGTTTGTGTTTTTCTTATTAAATTATTATAAATTTTTTAATAGTTTTTGTTTTGCTTTTCTACAGATTCGATTGTTTTTAGCTAAGGAACTTCTTTTTTTTTTTTTGGTTAAAACAAAATGTTAGGAAACTTTAGTTATAAAAAGAAAAATTATAATTGTTAAAACCTGTAAATCAAAAACCAAAAGTTCAGCACTATATTCAACTGAAGCTCTTCTTATGTCGAACCAGAAATAGTTTATGAGCTTTATGTGTAATGCAGAATACTATTGTAAAACAACCCCCCCCCCTTATGGTATACCAATCGGCTTAGAATCTTTTTAAGAGTTGATTAAGTCATGTCCGTCCGTCTGTCCATGTAAATCTTGTAATCAAAGTACAGTTTTTTTCACATCTTTTTCTAAAAGCTTTCCTTAAAAGATTTTTACTACTTTTTCAAAATGTTTTTTTTTTATAAAAAAATCTTAGAAAATGGATTTTTACACAAAAAGCTTTTAGAAGGTTTTCACATAAAAACTTTTCATACCAAATATAAAAAGCTTTTAACAGTATTTTTTTTTTTTTTAATGAAAAAAAGATTTTTTCACAACTTTATTTAAAAAAGCTTTTAGCAGTTTTTTTTAATGAAGGAAAACGCCTTTTACAAAATTTTTAAAAATGTAACTGAAGGATATTTGCACAAAAGCTTATAAGTTTTTAAAACTTAAGAAGCAGTTTTACAGAATTTTTTTATAAAACAAGCTTTTTACAGACTTTTTTATAAAAAAGCTTTTTACAGACTATTTTATAACAAAGTTTGTTACTGTCTTGTTTATAAAAAAGATTTTTACAAAGTTTTTTTTTTTATAAAAAAAGCTTTTTACGGACTTTTTATAAAAAAGCTTTTTACGTACTTTTTTATAAAAAAAATTTGCAGACGTTTTTAACATATTTTTTTATAAAAACTTTTTACAGTCCTTTTTACAAAAAAGCTTTTTGCAGACGTTTTTATAAAAAAGCTTTACAAAGTCTATAAAGTTTTTATTATAAAATGTTTTTAAGAGGAAATTATTTTTTTATATATAAATAAGTATTATAAAAAAATTTGTTAAAAAAAAGCTTTTTGATAAGTTTTTTTACCTAAAAAAGCTTTTAAAATTTTTTCCCTCAAAAAAAATAAAAAACATTTCGTAGAAATGTTTATCAAAAGTTTTAGAACACTTTCAAGAAGTTCTCTCAGCAGCTTTCTGATATTTATATATTTCAACAGCTTTTTCACCTTAAAAGAAGCATTTATAAAAAAAAACTTTTTTATAAAATCTAAAAAGTCTTTATAAGAACGTATTAAAAATTTTGTATGAAAAGAATAATAGGAAAATCCTTTTTAGTTTTCTACAGCTTTTGAAACAAAAAACAAATTTTGCCTATTTAAAAGAAGCTTTTTTGAAATTTAAAAGTTTTATATAAGAAAGTATTAAAAATGTTTATGAAAAGAATAAAACGAGAAACCCTCTTATTATTAGAACAGCTCCTTATAGCTTTTTTCAAAAAAGCTTTTTGTAGCTTTTTCATAAAACCTTATTGTAGGTATTTCAAAAAAACTTTTTGTAGCTTTTTCATAAAACTTTTTATTATACAGCTTTTTAAGATTAATTAGTAATCTACAGCTTTTCATTCTAAAAACATTTTTCAAAAAGCTATAAAAAGCTTTTTGTAGCATTTTTATAAAAATGATTTTTGGAGGTTTTTTTAAAAAACTCTTTTGCGTGTTTATAATAACACTTTGAGTCGATTTTTTATAGCTTTTTAATATGAATCATTTTCTATTACTTTCTTATAAAAAGATTTTTGTAGCCTTTTCATAAAAAGCTTTTTTTTTGTTTTTTTATGACAAGCTTTCTATAGCTTCTTTCATGCTTTTTATCATTTTGTAATTTTTTTTTTTTTTATAAAAAACTTTTTCTGGCTTTTTTTTTATGTAAAAAGCTTTTTTAGGTTTCTTTATTATACATACATATATAAAAAACTTTTTGTAGCTTTTTTATATAAAATTTCTTTCTTTATGAACATTTTACAGCTTTTCTGTTGTGAAGGCATTTTACTGGTTTTTCTTAAAAAACCTTTACAGCTTTTTTGGAGAAAAATTTGTCCAGCTTTTTCCAAAAATAAGAAATTGTTTAGCTTTTTTGTAATAAGCTTTTTTATATAAAAAATTTTTTGTAGTTTTTTTAAATAAAAAGCTTTATATAGCTTTTTTATATAAAAAGCTTTCTGTAGCTTTTTTTGATATAGAAAGCTATTTGTAGCCTTTTTATATAAAAAGCCTCTTGTAGCTTTTTTATAAAGATTTCTATAGCTCTTTTATATAAAAAGCTTTCTACAGCTTTTTTATATAAAAAGCTTTCTATAGCTTTTTTATATAAAAAGCTATTTGAAGCCTTTTTATATAAAAAGCTATTTGAAGCCTTTTTATATAAAAAGCCTCTTGTAGCTTTTTTATATAAAAAGCTTTTTGAAGGCTTTTTATTTTAAAAGCCTTTTGTAGCTTTATATATAAATCTTTATATAAAAATCTTTTTGTAGCTTTTTTATATAAAAAGCGTTTGTTAGATTTTTAATATAAAAAGCTTTTTGAAGCTTGTTTATATTAAAAGCTTTGTAGCTTTTTTATATAAAAATAAGCTTTTGGTAACTTTTTATATAAAAAGCTTTTTAAGTTTTGTATATGAAGAGCTTTTTTTTTTAAAGTTTTTTGATGCTTTTCATATAAACAGCTTTTTGTAGCTTTTTTTTTAAATAAGCTTTTGGTAACTTTTTATATAAAAAGCTTTTTGCAGCATTTTTATATAAATAGAAGCTTTTGGTATCTTTTTTATATGTATGAAAAGCTTTTTGTAGCTTTTTTATATGTATAAAAAGCTATTTGTAGCTTTTTTTATATGAATAAAAGCTTTTTGTAGCTTTTTTATATGTATAAAAAGCTTTTTGTAGCTTTTATATGTGTAGAAAGCTTTTTGTAGCTTTTTTAATATTAAAAGCTTTTTAAGATTTTTTTAAGCTTTTTGGTATAAAAACGTATTACAGCTTTTTTTATATGAAAAGTAGTTTGTTCATATAAAAAAACTTTTTAAAGTTGTTTTATCAAAAACTTTACATAAAAATGTGCTATAGCTTTTTATGAAAAACTTTTTAAAGCTTTTCGGTATAAAAACGCATTACAGCTTTTTATATAAAAATCAGTTTCTTAATATTACAAACTTTTTTTAGCTTTTTCATAAAAAAAGTTTTTTTGTAAAAAGCTTTCTCATAGAAATGATTTTTATAGCTTAAATAAACCTATTTAACATTTCGTATTCTAAGAGTTGGTTGATTCATTGAATTTCCTAAAAGCTTTTTTGTGGCTTTACAAATTTGTTTGGTGGGAAGAAGAATTGTAAAACGATTCCTGGTTGTAACTAGTGTCCGATTCCTTTTGGTTTTCAAAATAAAAAAAAATTTCTTTAAAATTAAAAATAAAACAGCCAATTTTTTGAGATTTTTTTTTTTTTTGTTTAAATAAACAAAATTTTCTTTATATTGAAAATAATATTAAATCAAATTAAAGAAAATTGTTTAATTATAATATGTTTGTGGATAATACGAATAAGAGTTATTTAATATAATTTTGTATTTTGAAATTTTTGTCATATATATAGTTTTTTTGTTTATACAAACTAAATGAGAATTCTAAAAAGCTAAAATTATAAAAAAAAAGTATACATTTTTGTGTGGGGGTTGAAAAATAAAGTTTAAATTAAAACTACAGTAGGTAAAGTTAGAAAGAAAAGTAAAATTATAATAAAGAAAATAATACCATAATGTATATACACATAAAAATATTTTATAAAATAAATTTGTTGTCAATACTTTTTTGTTTTTCTTTACTTTAAATTTACACTTAAATACATTTCCAAAATGTGTTTATAGTTTTTTACAAATTTTTAAACATTTCAAAATTTTTCTTATGTTTCTTTTCTTTTACAACTAAAAGCTAATAATACCTTAGAATTTCTTTTGTTTATATTTATAAATTAATAATAAATTTTATTTCAAAATTTACATGACTTTTTTAAAGAATTTGCTTAGCATTGTTAACTGGTTTAATATAGATTTTAAAATTTAGTTTTTATTTAAAGAAATAATATAAATTTACAATTTTTGTTTTTACATTTAAGATTGTGTCCATTTTAGTTTTATTTTTTTCAAAAACATTGTCATATTTGGATTTTTCTTTCAATTAAAGTTTTGAAAATTGAAATTTTGTCACAAAACTTATAATGTTTTTGTTAATTAAATTTTATACAATTTGTTGAGTTGTCATTTCTACTTTTTGTATTCGTCTGCCTGACAAACGATATAATTTACAAAATTATAATTTGTTTTAAACCGAAAAATATTTTTTTGTTTTAAATTTCAATTTTATTTTTTTAATAAACTTAAGTTTTTTTTCTTTTAAATTAAAAAGCTTTTTACAATTTCTTTATATGTATTTTACAAAATTTGTTAAATTTTTTTAAACTTATAATTTTTGTAATATATTTTACAAAAAAAACTTGTGTGTGTGAGTTTTTGTTTTTTAAATAAAAATTTTAATTATTTACATTAAAAATTTTCGTTTAAATTCATTTTATTTTTAATTTAAGTATAAAATATAAAAATATTTTTAAAGTTTTCACAGTATATTTAGTTTTATCAATAAATTTTGTCTTTTTCTTTTAAGTATAATTTATATTTTATTGTTTTTTATTTTCATACATTTATATCCTAAAATTGTTAAATTTCTATTATAATAAAAAAAGTTTTTTTTTTTTTTTGAATTCATATTTTTGTAGTTTTTTTTTCACCTAAATACATGTATATAAAAAAAAGGAGTTAAGAAATTGGTGGCATTTGTTTAGTAAGTGTGTAAATAGTTTAACGATAGTCTTTTTATACAGAAACCTATGTAAAGACAAATAAAAAGAAAAATAAAACAAACAATTGAATTGAAAAAGCTCTGCTTACTATCTTCAAATGCTTTTTAAAAGAGCTTACAACTTTAACTAATAAGCTTAACAGCAAATAGCTTTTTGTTCTTTACGTAATCTGATTAAAAGTTAACGAAAGCTTTTAGAAATGGTAATTTATTCCACAAAGCTTTAAAGCTTACAAATGAGCTGCAACATTTTGAATTTTAAAATATAGACTTGTCTATATTTTAGTTTGTATTCTGAACAATATGTATTTTAGCCTATAGTCTGGACTATAGATTAGTCTGTAGTATAACTATAGTTTAGTCTGGACTATAATTTAGTCCATAATCTACACTATTGTTCAGTTTATAATCTAAACTATAGTCTAGTCTGTAGTCTGGATTATAGCTTAGTCTGTAGTATGGACTATAGTTTAGTCTATAGTTTGGAATATAGTTTTTTCTATAGCCAGTATTATATATTATATTATTTTATAGTATGGACTATAGATTATTCTATAGTCTGGACTAAAGATTTTTCTATAGTTGTACCATAGTTTAGTCTATAGTCCGGACTAAAGTTTAGTCTGTAGTCTGGCCTATAGTTTATTCTATAGTCCCGGACTATTGATTAGTCTACAGTCTGGACCATAGTTTAGTCTAAAGTGTGGACTATAGCCTATTCTACGGTCTGGACTGTAGTTTAGTCTATAGTCTGAAGTGTTGACTAAAACATAGTCTGAACTTTAGTTCACTCCGGCACTTACAATTTCGACTAGGACTGGACTAGAGTCTAGTCTCTAAGACTACAGTAAAGTCTATAGCTTAGGCTACTGCAGACTATAGTGTGGATTAGAGTTGCCATAGTCTAGTCTATAGTGACTAAAGAGCTTGTTATCAAATTAGGACTATAGAGTTATGTCCATAGTCTAAGTCTATGAGTGTAGTCTATAGAGTCTAGTCCTATAGTCTATCAATATTCTAGGACTTAGTCTCGTCTAGTCATAGTCTATCATAGTCTAGTCCATAGTCTATAGAGTCTAGTCTATAGTCTAGTCTATAGTCTAGTCTATATTAGTCTAGTAGTCTAGTCAGTCAGTATAGTCTAGTCTATAGTCTAGTCTATAGTAGCTAGTTGTCTATAGTCAGTCTATAGTCTAGTCTATAGTCTAGTCTATCGTCTAGTCTATAGTCTAGTCTATAGTCTAGTCTATAGTCTAGTCTATAGTCTAGTCTATAGTCTAGTCTATAGTCTAGTCTATAGTCTAGTCTATAGTCTAGTCTATAGTCTAGTCTATAGTCTAGTCTATAGTCTAGTCTATAGTCTAGTCTATAGTCTAGTCTATAGTCTAGTCTATAGTCTAGTCTATAGTCTAGTCTATAGTCTAGTCTATAGTCTAGTCTATAGTCTAGTCTATAGTCTAGTCTATAGTCTAGTCTATAGTCTAGTCTATAATCTAGTCTATAGTCTAGTCTATAGTCTAGTCTATAGTCTAGTCTATAGTCTAGTCTATAGTCTAGTCTATAGTCTAGTCTATGGTCTAGTCTATAGTCTAGTCTATAGTCTAGTCTATAGTCTAGTCTATAGTCTAGTCTATAGTCTAGTCTATAGTCTAGTCTTTAGTCTAGTCTATAGTCTAGTCTATAGTCTAGTCTATAGTCTAGTCTATAGTCTAGTCTATAGTCTAGTCTATAGTCTAGTCTATAGTCTAGTCTATAGTCTAGTCTATAGTCTAGTCTATAGTCTAGTTTATAGTCTAGTCTATAGTCTAGTCTATAGCCTAGTCTATAGTCTAATCTATAGTCTCGTCTATAGTCTAGTCTATTGTCTAGTCTATAGTCTAGTCTATAGTCTAGTCTATAGTCTAGTCTATTGTCTAGTCCATAGTCTAGTCTATAGCCTAGTCTATAGCCTAGTCTATAGCCTAGTCTATAGTCTAGTCTATAGTCTAGTCTATAGTCTAGTCTATAGTCTAGTCTATAGTCTAGTCTATAGTCTAGTCTATAGTCTAGTGTATAGTCTGAAGTGTTGACTAGAACATAGTCTGAACTTTAGTTTAATCGGCATTCTGGACTATAGTAGCCTAGACTGGACTAGTGTCTAGTCTATAGGACTACAGTAGAGTCTATAGCTTAGGCTACTGTCAAGACTATAGTGTGGATTAGAGTTTGTCCATAGTCTAGTCTATAGTCTAGTCTATAGTTTAGTCTATAGTTTAGTCTATTGTCTAGTCTATAGTCTAGTCTATAGTCTAGTCTATAGTCTACCTTATAGTCTAGTTTATAGTCTAGTCTATAGTCTAGTCTATAGCCTAGTCTATAGTCTAATCTATAGTCTCGTCTATAGTTTAGTCTATTGTCTAGTCTATAGTCTAGTCTATAGTCTAGCTTATAGTCTAGTTTATAGTCTAGTCTAGTCTATAGCCTAGTCTATAGTCTAATCTATAGTCTCGTCTATAGTCTAGTCTATTGTCTAGTCTATAGTCTAGTCTATAGTTTAGTCTATATTCTAGTATATAGTCTAGTCTATAGTCTAGTCTATAGTCTAGTCTATAGTCTAGTCTATAGTCTAGTCTATAGTCTAGTCTATAGTCTAGTCTATAATCTAGACTACAGTCAAATGTATAATCTAGACTTCATTCAAATGTATATTCTCTTTTAGGTTAAAGTTCATATTTAGCTGAAAGGGATGATCAAAATTCTAAAGCTTTTTGAATATAAAAAGCTTTTTATATTTCGTAATTAAGCGATTAGATTAGAACTATGTATATATTCAGTAGAGATCATTTCATAAAAAACTGTCAGTTTACGTTATAAAAAGTTAAAGCTTTCTCAGTGTGTATTTAAGCTTTTTAGTTCAAAATCAGGTTTCGCTTTTGAAATTATCGAATGTTAGGGAAAAAAGCTTTTAACGAAAAGGTTTGCTTTTATAAAAATTAAAACAAAGCCATGACAAATTATCGTTTTACAACTTTAAACAAAGTTTTACCGAGATCGATTTAGAACTTAAGTTTAATTGGAGAAAAAATCTGTAGCAAAACTTTGATTTCACAAATTTACCACAACTGGGTAAATTAACTTTTAATAAAAAGTTAATTAAAATTTTAACGAAATTATTGAATGCTTTGATTAAAGATTTAAGCTTAATATATGAGAAAAGCTCCTTAGAAGTTTTTCTTTCTACCAATCACCTGGTTCTATACCGAAATCATTGGAAATTGTTGTTATTATTATTTAAAAAAAGCTTTACAGAGATCTTTTTTACAACTTATTACTAGGAAAAAAAAGCTTTTTAGTTAAGCGAAGCTTTGAATTAGAATCGTATTTGTGTTTTTTAGAAACTTTGGAAAGAACTTAAGGACTCTCTAAAGCATTTCTCATGTAAATTTGAATAAATTTGCAAAAATTTTGATTAAAAATAAATGATTTATATATCAGTTGTAACACTCTTCCACCTTAATAGCTTTATCTGTTCCTAATTATTTAAAACTGAACATAAATTTCATATTTCACCTAACAAAAAAAAAATCCTATACTGTTCCCTTGAACCATTTTTATATACGAAAAACTAAAATCTCCTCCAAACTTTCATCAAAATTTTTAAACCCACTATCATCGCACAATTCAAAATAATTTACCACTAATAACACTTAAAACTGATGCCCCCAATTTCCAACTAAATCACATTAGTCATCATTTGAGCGTATTATAAATATTGTCAAGACCACCTGAATCAGACTGGCTGCCGCTTAAGGCCCTAGCACCTATAGTGCCATTAGCACCCACATCGACGGTAGTGACATGGGACCGCGCATCATTACGCGCTTTATGGTTTTTACTGTTGTTGTTGTTGCTGTTCGTTATTGACTTGCTGTGGTTGACCTTATCGGCAGCATAATTTTCTCCTAAAGGTTCATCGCCCAGATAAACAGTGTGATAGGACACTGGACTGGCCGAGCAATTAATTTGTACACGACTTATAGCACTACCAAGATTGTGGGCCGACGCTGAGGTTGCCGCTGTTGTTGCTTGCTGGGGGGTATAGGTGAGTGAGGCATAGTCCCCATAATCATCTGAGATCTGTGTGGAATGTGTAGCTGCCGAAAATGTATCACGTGTTTGAGAAGAAGGTATACCACCCATGGCACTAGCTTCATGGCATATTTCCGCATATATATTCTCCTTGGTATAGTCTAATAAATGTAAAGCTTGTCGTATAGTACCCGCGGGCACATCGGGAGGACTGCCCTCATCACTGGATAGTATCAAAGAGTCTCGTACACTGGAATAGGGTAAATCATCTTCTATAAGACTTGAGGGTGTTAGAGGTGACATTAAAGAAGTATTTTGTGATTGTGAGTGATGGCCCAAGAGGGAGAGGCCACCAGCAGCTCTACGACCGGTAACCGGTTCTCCTATATTGAATTCTAGTCTTTTATCAAAAGATCTATTGTTGCTATTGCTGTGATTTTGATTTGTTTGATTTTTCAGTTGGGCTAGAGATCTCTTATTTTCTCCGATTTGCATTTTCTGCGGTAGAGAAAAGTTGAGCAGTTGATGTAAACTCGAAGAGGATTTACTATATTGCTTAGTTTTCACATGAAACTCATTGTAAAGTTTTTCGGTTATAAACGAGGTTTGTAGAGGTTCACGATTCTCCACGTCTTCTATATCGGTGCCAGCTTCTGAAATAGTATCTGTGGTGTGATGTGAAGCCAATAAATCGGGTTTACGCAGTTGCCGGCCTATAACATCGATATCTTGTAAAGACATGGATTTTTGCAAAATATTGGGTTCGGTAGCCATGATTTCATTCGAGGCGAACTTATTAAACTTTTCATTAATGGTGGCCAAGGTAGTGGTCTCGGTATCGGAACAGCCTATATCCGAATTACCGCCACTTAGTTCCGAAGCACATTCTGAATGTTCGTGCTGTGTATGGGTTTTATCACCAAATCTTTCTTGCAGTAGTTTAGACATATCCGAGTAACGTTCCATGCTCATTTTCTTGGCCTGTACATCTAAATCCAAAGAAGTCAAAGATTTCACCGAATTCTTATCCTGTTTCTTAAACCATTTCTTTTTGGTCGATTGGAAAACCTTCATTTTCTCTGATATTCTATTGGCCTGCTGATCAAAGGCCTGCTCTTTATTCTCTAGATTTTGTAAGTCCGTTTTACTCAAGAATATTATAGAATCCTCTTTTTCATGAGCTGATATCGTTGTCTTTTCTCTTCTCAGCAATTTGGGCAGATGCAAGGGCTTAAGTATTTTTAAACCCTCTACTCGTGATTTAGATATGGATCTTTCAGATCTTTGTAAAATTTCTACTTCTACCATTTTTAAAAACTGATCACAGTTAAATTGACAAAATTTCAAAATGTTCTGTACATTGGGATTGGCCAACATGCGTTGTTCATTCTCAAAGCCTAAAGTATTTTTGACCAATTGCATTTCTTTGGTTAAATGTAATTTACGCAAGTGCAAAGGACTTTGCATATCGACATCTTCTATGGGACAGGCTATAATCACATTTTCAGTGGTAATTCTATTGATGCAAATATTTTCGGGTATTGCATTGGCACAGCCTGTGGGACCCGAAATGTACTTAAGGGTCATGGGTAATTCTTTGAGTGGGGTTATCAAGGCCGTTATTCTATGCACACAATCGGGATTGATTTTCTTCTGACCCGCCTCACTAGACATATCCAAACGTTTTTGCAGTATTTGTGGTATGCCCGGCTCAATTTCATAGAATTTACCTTTGGTAGCCAGTGAGACATAAAGAGTTTGTCTTTGTTCATTTAATAGTTGGGCATAACGACTTCTTTCCTTTTCTCGACCATGACTGGAGTTGGGTTTTGAATTACCCAGTCCACCACATGATATGGTAGAGCCTATAGCTGTATGTTCCTGCTTGCCATCTTCATAAACGGCCAACAATTTAAAGACTTGCCCTCCCCGGGCTGTGGTCTTTACATATTGAGGTCGATTGTTGGCATTATTCGAGTTTGAGGAATATATATTTAGACAACCTTCTGTGGGGGAATTGGCATTACTGCCATTTGCTTGAGATTCCATAAAAGCTGGCATATTTTCCACTGAGACAAATTTACAAACACGCTCTCGCACCAACTGCACCAGCGAAGTGTATAGAGTAGCTGTGGGCAGACCCTTGTCGTTGAGTAAAGAGAAATAGCCTGTAAGAAGAGTAAGAGAAGAGAGAGGAATTAGTAAAATGCTATGAGAAAATATATAATAGTTAACTTTTCTTATTCTTTAAAAATTGTCAGTGACCATAACCCAGATCTATTATAGAGACTGTAATATAGTTTAGTCTATAATCTGCACTATAGACTAGACTATAAACTAGACTATAGTTTAGACTATAGACTAGACTATAGACTAGACTATAGACTAGACTATAGACTAGACTATAGACTAGACTATAGACTAGACTATAAACTAGACTATAGACTAGACTATAGACTAGACTATAGACTAGACTATAGACTAGACTATAGACTAGACTATAGACTAGACTATAGACTAGACTATAGACTGGACTATAGACTAGACTATAGACTAGACTATAGACTAGACTATAGACTAGACTATAGACTAGACTATAGACTAGACTATAGACTAGACTATAGACTAGACTATAGACTAGACTATAGACTAGACTATAGACTAGACTATAGACTAGACTATAGACTAGACTATAGACTAGACTATAGACTAGACTATAGACTAGACTATAGACTAGACTATAGACTAGACTATAGACTAGACTATAGACTAGACTATAGACTAGACTATAGACTAGACTATAGACTAGACTATAGACTAGACTATAGACTAGACTATAGACTAGACTATAGACTAGACTATAGACTAGACTATAGACTAGACTATAGACTAGACTATAGACTAGACTATAGACTAGACTATAGACTAGACTATAGACTAGACTATAGACTAGACTATAGACTAGACTATAGACTAGACTATAGACTAGACTATAGACTAGACTATAGACTAGACTATAGACTAGACTATAGACTAGACTATAGACTAGACTATAGACTAGACTATAGACTAGACTATAGACTAGACTATAGACTAGACTATAGACTAGACTATAGACTAGACTAGACTATAGACTAGGCTATAGACTAGACTATAGACTAGACTATAGACTAGACTATAGACTAGACTATAGACTAGACTATAGACTAGACTATAGACTAGACTATAGACTAGACTATAGACTAGACTAGACTATAGACTAGACTATAGACTAGACTATAGACTAGACTAGACTATAGACTAGACTATAGACTAGACTATAGACTAGACTATAGACTAGACTATAGACTAGACTATAGACTAGACTATAGACTATAGACTAGCCTATGGACTAGATTATAGACTAGATTATAGACTAGACTATAGACTAGACTATGGACTAGATTGTAGACTAGATTATAGACTAGACTATAGACTAGCCTATGGACTAGATTATAGACTAGATTATAGACTAGACTATAGACTAGCCTATGGACTAGATTATAGACTAGACTATAGACTAGACTAAAGGCTTGATTAGTGACTAGACTATAGAATAAAATTGTTGTCAAGTTTAAAATGTAGCATATATAGTTTAGTATATAATCTGGTCCGTAGTCTAGTCTAACCTCATTTAATATGGCCTAAAATCATGTTTAAGTTTTCATTTTTACTCTTATTTAAGATTTAGAAACCGCTTTGAACCATAAACAAACTGTTTTTGCTAGAAATAGTATTTAAAGTTCATCTTCCCTGTACAAATTTCAAACAAAATTAATGACAATTTGAAAATTGTTTACATTAAACTAAATAAATTACTTCAGTCATTGTTAACTACAATTGTTACTAAGCCATTATTTGTAGTTTTTTTTTTTCTCTGTTAGTAATACTGCTAACAACAATTGTTAATAAACCAACTATAGACATTAAGTAATTTGCAATTAGCACGTAAAATTGTAAATGTTTAATGAGACACAAATACAAAATCTACATACATAAATGTAATATCATCTGGAAATTACTGCTCGTAACATAATCATCATCATAATGATGTTCCATTGTTATGAACAGAATTTGTTTACTTTATGCAAACCAGTCAGAAGTAAAAACTTTCATATGGTAATTTTGATTATTTAGGCCAGTATAAATTGGCTGAGAAATCAGCCAAGCTTTACGCTTAACAAAAATATTATATAGAAAATGTTTGATAATGTTCAGAACATGTGGAATATTAAATCATGATCAGTTCTTTTTCTTCGGTTAATTTTTTTTATTCTTCAAATCTATTGTAAATGATTTGTAATTATCCTTAAATAATACTAATGAATTGCTTTAAGTCTTTACTAGTCAGTGAAACATTTCACTAACTAATGCGCTAGTACACATATACTTAGAAAGAGTGTCAGGAAAGGACCATACATATACAAACATATAAACAGTATATGTATGTGTAAATTTCCTTATTTCGTAAAAGGACAATATAAAATATTGCATTTCTGTGTAGTCACTTGAGCGAAAATTTGTTGCTAGAGTATGAGTGGGCGTGTGTAGTAATGTTAGTAGAAGTAAATAGTTGCTGTAGTAGTGGTAGTTTATCAATAATCCTATTTTATACTAAAAGCTTCATTTTAATTTCGTTTGACACTTTTAAGCTTTTGCTTGAAGCAAAGAAATTAATGTTAAATGAATGGTAATGTCACTCTACTACTACATGCCCATAATCATCAGTAAACAAGAGAGGAGATAGAACAAAATAAAGAAAAAAGGACAATGGCAATATTAGCGATAATAACAAAAAAAATAAAAAGATTTCTAAAGGAAAAACCCGCAAAACTTGAACCCAAATAAAAATAAAGGGAAATGGAGACTAGGAACTCTAGTAAATAATAAAAATGAATCAATTAAATCCATATATAGAATGAACATCATGGTAAAAACCAACCAAGCAAACAACTATCCTTGTTGTTGTTATTGTTTGCAACAAATTCTCAATGAGGACATATTAAGCATCAAAAAATGCCAGCAGGATTAAAAAAATAAAAATACGTTAAAAAAGGATTAATTTGTTAAAGGCAGGTGTCTCTGAGAAGGAAATAAAAATGGCGGCTGAAAAGATAGGGGTTTGTTGAAGGTACTTAAAGGACTTCGACGAGAAATAGAAAGAGGTAAAAGTTACTTTTGTTTAAAATTAAAATGACCACGCTTGTTAGACGATAACATTTAATGAACGACTCTAAATGACAAAAAGTATATAAAAGTAATGCAGCAGCCAGTCGAGTGCAAAAAATTGTGCAAAATATTTGAAAATATACAAAAGAAAAAAAGCAAAATGCTATAAAAATAGACAAAAAGGACCAAAATAAAACTCTACTTTAATAAAAACAAAAAATAGTTCAATTCAATTTTTTCAACAAATTGATCACAATTTTAAGCAGTCTAGTCTATAGTCTAGTCTATAGTCTAGTCTATAGTCTAGTCTATAGTCTAGTCTATAGTCTATAGTCTAGTCTATAGTCTAGTCTATAGTCTAGTCTATAGTCTAGTCTATAGTCTAGTCTATAGTCTAGTCTATAGTCTAGTCTATAGTCTAGTCTATAGTCTAGTCTATAGTCTAGTCTATAGTCTAGTCTATAGTCTAGTCTAGTCTAGTCTATAGTCTAGTCTATAGTCTAGTCTATAGTCTAGTCTATAGTCTAGTCTATAGTCTAGTCTATAGTCTAGTCTATAGTCTAGTCTATAGTCTATAGTCTAGTCTATAGTCTAGTCTATAGTCTAGTCTATAGTCTAGTCTATAGTCTAGTCTATAGTCTAGTCTATAGTCTAGTCTATAGTCTAGTCTATAGTCTAGTCTATAGTCTAGTCTATAGTCTAGTCTATAGTCTAGTCTATAGTCTAGTCTATAGTCTAGTCTATAGTCTAGTCTATAGTCTAGTCTATAGTCTAGTCTATAGTCTAGTCTATAGTCTAGTCTATAGTCTAGTCTATAGTCTAGTCTATAGTCTAGTCTATAGTCTAGTCTATAGTCTAGTCTATAGTCTAGTCTATAGTCTAGTCTATAGTCTAGTCTATAGTCTAGTCTATAGTCTAGTCTATAGTCTAGTCTATAGTCTAGTCTAGTCTAGTCTAGTCTAGTCTATAGTCTAGTCTATAGTCTAGTCTATAGTCTAGTCTATAGTCTAGTCTATAGTCTAGTCTATAGTCTAGTCTATAGTCTAGTCTATAGTCTAGTCTATAGTCTAGTCTATAGTCTAGTCTATAGTCTAGTCTATAGTCTAGTCTATAGTCTAGTCTATAGTCTAGTCTATAGTCTAGTCTATAGTCTATAGTCTAGTCTATAGTCTAGTCTATAGTCTAGTCTATAGTCTAGTCTATAGTCTAGTCTATAGTCTAGTCTATAGTCTAGTCTATAGTCTAGTCTATAGTCTAGTCTATAGTCTAGTCTATAGTCTAGTCTTAGTCTATCTATGTCTAGTCTATAGTCTAGTCTATAGTCTAGTCTATAGTCTAGTCTATAGTCTAGTCTATAGTCTAGTCTATAGTCTAGTCTATAGTCTAGTCTATAGTCTAGTCTATAGTCTAGTCTATAGTCTAGTCTATAGTCTAGTCTATAGTCTAGTCTATAGTCTAGTCTATAGTCTAGTCTATAGTCTAGTCTATAGTCTAGTCTATAGTCTAGTCTATAGTCTAGTCTATAGTCTAGTCTATAGTCTAGTCTATAGTCTAGTCTATAGTCTAGACTATAGTCTAGTCTATAGTCTAGTCTATAGTCTAGTCTATAGTCTAGTCTATAGTCTAGTCTATAGTCTTAGTCTATAGTCTAGTCTATAGTCTAGTCTATAGTCTAGTCTATAGTCTAGTCTATAGTCTAGTCTATAGTCTAGTCTATAGTCTAGTCTATAGTCTAGTCTATAGTCTAGTCTATAGTCTAGTCTATAGTCTAGTCTATAGTCTAGTCTATAGTCTAGTCTATAGTCTAGTCTATAGTCTAGTCTATAGTCTAGTCTATAGTCTGGTCTATAGTCTAGTCTATAGTTTAGTTTATAGTATAGTATATAGTCTAGTCTGGCCTATAGCCTAGTCTATAATCTAGTCTATAGTCTAATCTATAGTCTAATTTATAGTGTAATATATAGTGTAATCAATAGTCTAGTCTATAGTCTAGTCTATAATCTAGTCTATGGTCTAGTCTATATTCTAATCTATAGTCCAATCTATAGTGTAATCTATGGTGTAATCTATGGTGTAATCTATAGTCTAGTCTATAGTCTAGTCTATAGTCTAGTTTATAGTCTAGTCTATAGTCTAGTCTATAGTCTAGTCTAAAGTCTAGTTTATAGTCTAGTCTATAGTCTAGTTTATAGTCTAGTCTATAGTCTAGTCTATAGTATAGTTTTGACTTTATCCTCCCCATTTTAAGTACAAATTCTAAAATGTGATAGTTTCATTTTAAGATATTTTAATTCTTTATATTAAACGAAGCAACAAACTTTACCGCTCCAGTTGTGTCATCCTCATCAGCATCATCATCATAAGATGACAATATTTTTAATGTAATCCCTTCCTACAGTTGTTGCTTTTTTCTTACTTAATCCTTGTATTTAATTTTATCTCTCCTTTCGTGTATGTGTATATGCATTTATTTATTTTTTAATATATATAAGTTGTTGTTGTTGTTGCTAGTTTTTATATAAATACTCGTATGTACTTAGTATATGTAAATATCACACACTAACCTCCCTACCAAGCATATGATGGATGTCTGAGTTACATTGAAATAGTAGAGTGTTTGTGTGTGTATATGTGGAAAAAGAAATGCATTCACATATGCGTAACATGATTGCATACTTCTAGGAGGTTGCAAAATGCAGAAAAGAAAAGGAAACGGAAATATTATTTTAAGCAAGTTGTATAAATAAAATATACAAAATTAAAATACAAAAAAATAGAAGTAGAATTTAAACTTAAATCAAGACTAATGCTGATGCTGAAGTTGAAGTGTTTTTCTGTCAGTTTGTCTGTCCTTCTGTCTGTTGTTTGTTTGTGTCTGGGTGTGTGTGTGTGTATATATTACAGGGATTAAAGCTTAAACATATCAAAATTAACTTTTAAGTAGAATACTAATGATTGTTATAAATATACAATTTAAAATATTAAAAACTTTAAGTTGCAAGCAAATAAATAAGAGAATTAAAAAACCAAAAAGATTAAAACACTTGAAATACTAGTTTAAAAACTTAGAAATTAAATTGTCTTTTTTACTTATTAAATTAAAGTAATAAAATATTTAATGAAATTTTTAGGGAATTAAAAAGATAAGAGTAAAAATTTCATTTCATAAAGGAATTTGGTTTATTTATACAGTTTTAAATAAAAAAATATTAACTTATTGTAGATTAAAAATTTTTATTAATTAAAGATTTTTGTTAAATGTTTTTCGGTTTATTTTATACAAATATTTAATCATATTTTGTGTTATAAAAATATTTATGAAAAAAAAAAATTTACTGTTTTATTAATTCCCCTAAATATCTTTAAAAAACTGATGCGCTTTATCGCTTTTCCAGTTTTTTCACAATTTTTTTTTCGCTCGTGTTTTACTGCAGGGTTTTCCACTATTTATTTAAGATTTTTTTATTTCATCTACCCCAAAATTTATTTGCGAAATTTTTACTAAAATACAAATATGCATTAAATATATTGTAAAATATGAACATTTTACAAACAATAAATAAATAAATAATATACAATGTAAAACATGCTTCTAAATAATAAAAAAGAGATGAAAACAACAAAAACTCAACTAAATAAATAAAAATTTGTTTATACAACGAAAAATGTTCCCACAAAAAAAATAAGGACTAAACAGATTGTAACAAAATTTAAATAAATAAAACAGCGACATTTTAATAAACTCTAATTGAAATCGCAAAGTAAATAACGCAAAAAATGTTAAAGGGATAAATCAAAATGGAAAAAGGGTCGGATATACAGTGAGGAACAAAATTGAAAAAAAAATTGCCTAAAAAAATTTACTATTCAGACTGCATAATAATATAGTCTATAGTATATCGTATAGTCTTCTTTATAGTCAGGCCTATAGTTTAGTCTATAGTTTAGCCTTTAGTCTACTCTAAAGTCTAGCGTCTAGTATAGAGTCTAGTCTAGTCTAAAGTAGTCTATAGCCTAGTCTATAACCAAGTCTATAGTCCAGTCTATAGTCTAGTCTATAGTTTAGTCTGTAGTCTAGTCTATAGTCTAGTCTACAGTCTAGTCTATAGTCTAGACTACAGTCTAGTCTATAGTCTAGGCTACAGACAAGTCTATAGTCAAAACTATAGCCTAGTCTATAACCAAGAATATAGTCCAGTCTATAGTCTAGTCTATAGTTTAGTCTGTAGTCTAGTCTATAGTCTAGTCTACAGTCTAGTCTATAGTCTAGACTACAGTCTAGTCTATAGTCTAGGCTACAGTCAAGTCTATAGTCAAAACTATGGTCTAGCCTATTGTAGAGTCAAGTCTGCAGCCCAGCCCACAGTCTAGCCTTTACTATAGACCTAAAGTCTAGTCTATAATCTAGTCTATAGTCTAGTCTATAGTCTAGTATATAGTCTAGTCTATAGTCTAGTCTATAGTCTAGTCTAGTCTATAGTCTAGTCTAGTCTAGTCTATAGTCTAGTCTAGTCTATAGTCTAGTCTATAGTCTAGTCTAGTCTAGTCTAGTCTAGTCTAGTCTATAGTCTAGTCTATAGTCTAGTCTATAGTCTAGTCTATAGTCTAGTCTAGTCTATAGTCTAGTCTATAGTCTAGTCTAGTCTAGTCTATAGTCTAGTCTATAGTCTAGTCTATAGTCTAGTCTATAGTCTAGTCTATAGTCTAGTCTATAGTCTAGTCTATAGTCTAGTCTATAGTCTAGTCTATAGTCTAGTCTATAGTCTAGTCTATAGTCTAGTCTATAGTCTAGTCTATAGTCTAGTCTATAGTCTAGTCTATAGTCTAGTCTATAGTCTAGTCTATAGTCTAGTCTATAGTCTAGTCTATAGTCAAGTCTATAGTCTAGTCTATAGTCTAGTCTATAGTCTAGTCTATAGTCTAGTCTATAGTCTAGTCTATAGTCTAGTCTATAGTCTAGTCTATAGTCTAGTCTATAGTCTAGTCTATAGTCTAGTCTATAGTCTAGTCTATAGTCTAGTCTATAGTCTCGTCTATAATCTAGTCTATAGTCTAGTCTAGTCTATAGTCTAGTCTAGTCTAGTCTAGTCTAGTCTAGTCTAGTCTAGTCTATAGTCTAGTCTATAGTCTAGTCTATATTCTAGTCTATAGTTCAGTCTATAGTCTAGTTTATAGTCCAGTCTATAGTCTAGTCTATAGTCTAGTGTACAGTATGGTCTATAGTCTAGTCTATAGACTAGTCTATAGTCAAGTCTATAGTCTAGCCTGCAGTCTAGTCTGTAGACTAGTCTATAGTCTATAATCTAGTCTCCAGTCTAGTCTCTAGACTAGTCTATAGTCTAGTCTATAGTCTAGTCTATAGTCTAGTCTATAGTCTAGTCTATAGTCTAGTCTATAGTCTAGTCTAAAGTCTAGTCTATAGTCTAGTCTATAGTCTAGTCTATAGTCTAGTCTATAGTCTAGTCTATAGTCTAGTCTATAGTCTAGTCTATAGTCTAGTCTATAGTCTAGTCTATAGTCTAGTCTATAGTCTAGTCTATAGTCTAGTCTATAGTCTAGTCTATAGTCTAGTCTATAGTCTAGTCTAGTCTATAGTCTAGTCTATAGTCTAGTCTATAGTCTAGTCTATAGTCTAGTCTATAGTCTAGTCTATAGTCTAGTCTATAGTCTAGTCTATAGTCTAGTCTATAGTCTAGTCTATAGTCTAGTCTATAGTCTAGTCTATAGTCTAGTCTAGTATAGTCTAGTCTATAGTCTAGTCTATAGTCTAGTCTATAGTCTAGTCTATAGTCTAGTCTAGTAGTCTATAGTCTAGTCTATAGTCTAGTCTATAGTCTAGTCTATAGTCTAGTCTATAGTCTAGTCTATAGTCTAGTCTATAGTCTAGTCTATAGTCTAGTCTATAGTCTAGTCTATAGTCTAGTCTATAGTCTAGTCTATAGTCTAGTCTATAGTCTAGTCTATAGTCTAGTCTATAGTCTAGTCTATAGTCTAGTCTATAGTCTAGTCTATAGTCTAGTCTTATAGTCCAGTCGATAGTCTAGTCTATCTAGTCTAGTCAACATTCTAGTCTATAGTATAGTCTAGTCTACTTTATAGTCTAGTCTATAGTCTAGTCTTTAGTCTAGTCTATAGTCTAGTATATAGTCTAGTTTATAGTCTAGTCTATAGTCTAGTCTATAGTCTAGTCTATAGTCTAGTCTATAGTCTAGTCTATAGTCTAGTCTATAGTCTAGTCCATAGTCTAGTCTATAGTCTAGTCTATGGTCTAGTCTATAGTCTAGTCTATAGTCTAGTCTATAGTCTAGTCTATAGTCTAGTCTATAGTCTAGTCTATAGTCTAGTCTATAGTCTAGTCTATAGTCTAGTCTATAGTCTAGTCTATAGTCTAGTCTATAGTCTAGTCTATAGTCTAGTCTATAGTCTAGTCTATAGTCTAGTCTATAGTCTAGTCTATAGTCTAGTCTATAGTCTAGTCTATAGTCTAGTCTATAGTTTAGTCTATAGTCTAATCTATAGTCTAGTCTATAGTCTAGTCTATAGTCTAGTCTATAGTCTAGTCTATAGTCTAGTCTATAGTCTAGTCTATAGTCTAGTCTATAGTCTAGTCTATAGTCTAGTCTATAGTCTAGTCTATAGTCTAGTCTATAGTCTAGTCTATAGTCTAGTCTATAGTCTAGTCTATAGTCTAGTCTATAGTCTAGTCTATAGTCTAGTCTATAGTCTAGTCTATAGTCTAGTCTATAGTCTAGTCTATAGTCTAGTCTATAGTCTAGTCTATAGTCTAGTCTATAGTCTAGTCTATAGTCTAGTCTATAGTCTAGTCTATAGTCTAGTCTAGTCTATAGTCTAGTCTATAGTCTAGTCTATAGTCTAGTCTATAGTCTAGTCTATAGTCTAATCTACAGTCTAGCCTACAGTCGAGTCTGTAGTCTAGTCTATAGTTTAGTTTTGCCCACAGTTTTTTATTTTGCTAAGAGGTGAATTTTTCCCTAAATATCTGTTTTTTTTTCATTTAAGAAATTCTATCAATGAATTTTGTTTAAATTGAATTATTTAAACACCTTTTAGTTTTGTAAATTATTCTTTATTTTATTTAAAAATGTGCTTTTAAATGTTTCATATTTATATCTCATCATAAATCATGAAAAATTTTTGTATTTGTTTAATTTTAAAATACATATATTTTTGTTTTAATTTAACTTGTCTTCATTTTATTGTGTCAGATTTGGTAAATGCATAATTTATTACTTTAAACAAATACTTACATACACACATATGTACATATACATATGTATATATGTAAATGAGAAATGTAAATATATGCGGAAATTGAAATACATGTGATTGTATTTGTGAAGGACTAAACCCAACCAACAAAAATTCCTAGATTCGTTAAAACTGAGCAAAGAAATTTTGACTATTTACATATATTTCAGAACCCTATAAAATTAGATTAAATTTTGTTGGGTATAAATTTTCTCTTTTAAAATACTAACACATTTAGTCATATGTGTGTATGTTTGTTTGTATCATGGTGACAAATGTCAAAATGTCAGTTGAACATAAAATATTAAATTAATTAAAATAATTTTTTTTTTGTAAATGTGTGTTTCATGAGCCTGTAGTGGTATAAGTGGTGACAAAATGATATAAACCAAAAGTCTATATAAACTACTCATAAAACTAAACCAGCAGTTTTGACCATAGACAATGTCCTTTCATTGAAATAACATCATTTTTAAAATAGTACTTGACTATAATCTCACAACTCATTACCAGTTAGATTACAAGCTATATATTAAGTAAATTTTCTTTGAACACTAGTTCGGTACTTATATTAAGAACTGCGGAAATTATTTTTGGGCTATTTATAAGTAAAACTATGATTTTAAATAAAGTAATCTAGAACAGACTATGGTTTATAGAACAGACTATAGTGTACACTATAGAATAGACTGTAATCTGGACCATAGAATAGACAATAACCTGGCCTATAGAACACTCTATAGTCTGGACTATAGAATAGACTATACTCTGGCCTATAGAATTGATTATAGTGTGGACTATAGAATAGACTATAATGTGGACTATAGAATAGATTATAATCTGGATTATAGAATAGACTATAGTATGGACTATAGAATAGACTATAGTCTAGACTATAGAATAGACTATAGTCTGGACTATAGAATAGACTATAGTCTGGACTATAGAATAGACTATAGTCTGTACTATAAAATAGACTGTAGTTTGGATATAGAAGAGACTTTAATATGGACTATAGAATAGACTATAGTCGGGACTATGGAATAGAATATAGCCTGGAGTATCAGATTATAGTCTGGACTATAAAATAGATTATAGTCCGGACTACAGATTAGACTAAAGTCTGCACTATTGAATAGACTATGGACTATAGAATAGACTAGTCTGGACTATTGAATATACTATGGACTATAGAATAGACTATAATCTGGACTATAGAATAAACATTAGAATATACTATAGTCTAGACTATAGAATAGACTATGGTCTCGGCTGTGGAATAGACTATATCCTGGAGTATAGAATAAACTATAGTCTGGACTATAGAATAGATTATAGACTGGACTATATAATAGATTATAGTCCAGACTATAGAATAGATTATAGTCCAGACTATAGTCTGGACTTTTGAATAAACTATGGATTTTGGAATAGACTATAGTCTAGACTATATAATAGACTATTTTCTAGACTATAGAATATACTATAGTCTGGATTATAGAATATACTATCGTCTGGACTATAGAATAGAATAAATTATAGTCTGGACTATAGAATACACTATAGTCTGGACTATTGAATGGACTATAGTCTGGATTATAGAATAGACCATAGAACAGACTATAGTATGGACTATAGAATAGACTATAGTCTGGACTATAGAATAGACTATAGAACAGACTATAGTCTGGACTATAGAATAGACTATAGAACAGACTATAGTCTGGACTATAGAATAGACTATAATCTGGACTATAGAATAGATTATAATTTGGACTATAGAAGAGATTATAGTATGGACTATAGAATAGACTATAGTATGGACTATAGAATAAACTATAGTCTGGACTATAGTGTAGACTAGAGTCTGGACTATAGTGTAGACTAGAGTCTGGACTATACAAAAAACTATAGTCAGGATTATAGTCTGGTCTATAGTCTGGTCTATAGTCTGGTCTATAGTCTGGACAGAAGTCTGGACTATGGTCCAGACTATAGAATATACTATGGACTGGACTATAGAACAGACAATAATGTGGACTATAGAATAGTCTATAGTGTAGACTATAGAATTGTCCATAGTCTGGACTAATTTAAGGACAGTAGTCTTTACTATAGTCTGGACTATAGTCTAGTCTATAGAATATACTATAGAGTGGTCTATAGAATAGACTGTAGTCTGGACAATATGCTGGGCTATAGAACAGTCTATAGTCTGGACTAATTTAAGGCTAATATTTGACTAATATTTATTAAATTTATAAAAAATGCAGATAGATGTTATTGCAACTATGGCGATAAAATCACTTAGTAGCAAATGTTTTCATTACTTAAGTAAAAGAACACATAAACAAAAATATCTTTGTTTTTCTTTTTACCTCAACTTTAATTTGTTCTTTTAAAAATAATTATGTTTTTTTTCTTTCTCTCTCTCTTAAGCTTATGGCATTATCCTTTTTTATCCTTTAGTTATAATAAATCCTCTTATATGTATTTTACTCATTTGGTCTTTTCTGTTTTTCTGCGTTTCCCCTCAACTTATTTTAAAGTCCCTTTTATTTTTTGTTGTTTGCATTTATTTTTAGCTTTTGTTGTTTTCTTAATTTAATGACTTAAATGCACGCACTTGTATTTTTATCCTTTTTTATGTATATGTATTTTTTTTCTCTTACACTTCTGTCTTTCCTTGCCGGTTTGTATAATTTGTACCTGATGTTTTTAAGTGAAATCTTTTTGAAGAGTAATTTTTTTCCATTTCTACGCTTGTTTTTTCTTATATTTAAAATTATATTTTTTTTTTTCTCACTGTTGATGGTATGTCATTAAAAGAATGGCTTTTAATGCAACCAACCATCATTTACTACTTAAGTTTACACACAAACATATGTGTGTGTGAAGTCTCTGTTATCTCTGTATGTGTGTAAAAGAGTTTGGCTTGTTATATCTTTAAACCATTTTACGTCACTATTTAATAGTTAATAGTAATTTGTACCTGATGTTTTTAAGTGAAATCTTTTTGAAGAGTAATTTTTTTCCATTTCTACGCTTGTTTTTTCTTATATTTAAAATTATATTTTTTTTTTTCTCACTGTTGATGGTATGTCATTAAAAGAATGGCTTTTAATGCAACCAACCATCATTTACTACTTAAGTTTACACACAAACATATGTGTGTGTGAAGTCTCTGTTATCTCTGTATGTGTGTAAAAGAGTTTGGCTTGTTATATCTTTAAACCATTTTACGTCACTATTTAATAGTTGATAGTTAAAATTAAAAGTTTTTAAAAATTGCAAAAAAATATTTTTTTTTGCTGTTTTGTAATAAAAACACCAGATAACGAAAAAAGAGCAAAAATTAGTTTATCAAGAACTGAACCAAAAAAAAAAACCGCTTAAATATTAAAATGGTCTTAAAAGAACATTTATATTTAGCAATTTTTTTTTAAATCTCTATTTTATGTACTTTTTAGTATAGACTTTTAGATAAATGGAAGATAAATTTGTTGGAATTACACAAAAGTTAAAACTTTAATACAAATAGACTATAGCCTAAATAGAGCTAGGAACTATAGACTAGACTGGACTATAAAATAGGCTATGTAATAGAATATAGTCTGGACTATAGAATAGACTTTAGTCCGGACTATATAATAGACTATAGACTTGACTATAGAATAGACCAGACTATGGAATAGCCTATAGTCTGAACTATAGAACAGACTATAGACTGGAATAGTCTATATACTGGAATACAGAAAGACTATGTCTAGACTATTCAAAGAGTATAGGTTGGACTATAGAACATACTATAGTCTGAACCATAGAATAGAATATAGCCTGGACTAAAGAATAGACTATAGACCGGACTATTGAATAGTCTGTAGACTGGACAATAGAATAGACTATAGTCTGGACTATAGAATAGACTATAGTCTGGTCTATAGAATAGACTACAGTCTGGACTATAGAATAGACTATAGACTTGACTATTGAGTAGTCTACAGACTGGAGTATAGTCTGGACTATGGAATAGACTATAGTCTGGACCATAGAATTGGCTATAGAATAGAAAATAGACTGGACTATTGAATAGTCTATAGAATGGACAATAGAATAGACTATAGAATATACTATAATCTGGACTATAGAATAGACTATAGTGTGGAGTATAGAATAGACTACTATCTAGACTATAGAATATACTATATTCTGGACTACAGAATAGACTTCTTCTAGACTATAGAATAGACTATAGTCTGGACTATAGAATAGACTATAGTCTGGACTATAGAATAGACTATAGTCTGGACTATAGAATAGACTATAGTCTAGACTATAGAATAGACTATAGTCTAGACTATAGAATAGACTATAGTCTGGACTATAGAATAGATTGTAGTCTGGACTATCTTGACAATAATATGGACTATAGAATAGACTATAGAATATACTATAATCTGGACTATAGAATAGACTATAGTGTGGAGCATAGAATAGACTACTAACTAGACTATAGAATAGACTATATTCTGGACTATAGAATAGACTTCTTCTAGACTATAGAATAGACTATAGTCTGGACTATAGAATAGACTATAGTCTGGACTATAGAATAGACTATAGTCTAGACTATAGAATAGACTATAGTCTGGACTATAGAATAGACTGTAGTCTGGACTATCTTGACAATAATATGGACTATAGAATAGACTATATTCTGGACTATAGAATAGACTACTTCTAGACTATAGTCTGGACTATAGAATAGACTATAGTCTGGACTATAGAATAGACTGTAGTCTGGACTATATAATAGACTATAGTCTGGACTATAGAATAGACTGTAGTCTGGACTATAGAATAGACTATAGTCTGGACTATAGAATAAACTATAGTCTGGCCTATAGAATAAACTATAGTCTGGACTATAGAATAGACTATAATAGTTAGGACTATAGAATAGACTATAATAGTTTTGACTATAGAATAGACTATAATAGTTTGGACTATAGAATAGACTATAATAGTTTGGACTACAGAATAGAGTATAGTCTGGACTATAGAATAGACTAAAGTCTGGACTACACAATGGACTATAGTCTGGACTATAGAATATACTATAGTTTGGAGTATAGAATAGACTATAGTCTGGCCTATAGACTGGAATATTAAATAGTTTACAGAATGGACTATAGAATAGACTATAGTATGTACTATAGAATAGACTACAGTATGGACTATAGAATAAACTATTGTGTAGACTATGGAATCGCCTATAGTCTGGACTATATAATAGACCATAGATTGGACTATTGAATAGTTTATGGTCCAGTCCATAGTCTAGACTATAGAATATACTATAGTCTGAACTATAGAATAGACTACTTTCTAGACTATAGAATAGACTATAGTCTAGACTATAGAATAGACTATAGTCTAGACTATAGAATAGACTATAGTCTGGACTATAAAATATACTATAGTCTGGACGATAGAATATACTATAGACTAGTTTAGATTATTGAATAGTCTACAGGCTGGACAATAGAATATATTATAGTCTGGAATATAGAATAGACTATTGTCTAGACTATAGTATAGACAATAGTCTGGATAAGATATAGTCTAGACTATAGTATAGACTATAGTCTGGACTATAGTCTGGACTATAGAATAGACTATAGACTGGGCTATTGAATAGCCCAGACTATGGACTGTATTCTGTACTATAGAATAGAATATAAACTATAGTCTGGAATAGATATAGTCTAGACTTTAGTATAGACTATAGTCTAGACTATAGTATAGACTATAGTCTAGACTATAGTATAGACTATAGTCTGGACTATAGTCTGGACTATAGTCTGGACTATAGTCTAGGCTATAGTCTGGACTATAGTCTGGACTATAGAATAGACTGTAGACTGGGCTATTGAATAGCCCAGACTATGGACTGTATTCTGTACTATAGAGTCTAGACTATAGAATGGACTATAGTCTGGACTATAGAATATATTATAGTCTGAAATATAGAATAGATTATAGTCAGTAGTATGGATTAGACTATGGTCTTGACTATAGAATAGACTAGAGTCTGGATTATAGAATAGACTATAGTCTACACTGCAGAATAGACTATAGAAAAGACTATAGTATGGACTAGAGAATATATTATAGCCTATACTATAGCCTATACTATAATTTTGACTTTAGCCTGGTCAATAGAATAGATTGCAGTCTGGAAACTTTAATCTTAAACCAATTATTGTTAACTCAATTTTTCCAACTAACCAACATAACTCTAAATTTTTATTATAAAAAAACTAAACAGATTTAGTTACCAGACTTTCTTCATAATATTTAATATTAATAATATAAAACTCAAAAAAAAAAAAATCTTAAAATCCTTTAGGGCTAAACAATACAATTTGCCAAAAATCATAAATCTATATGTAAAACAACAATTACTTAACAACTTACATTCTATACGATAACCATTCAAATAAGAAAACTACTGGCCATGTTGCTTATACTAAACCTTGTACTAAAAGTTAAAATAATCACATGACATGTGTTAGTGTTCTCAAAGTAAATGTGTAAAAAGTATAAGTTTGGGTAAAAGTAGAGAAGAAGAAAAAAAAAAAACGGCATTTGCTATAAATAGTAACAGCTTTATGTTTTTAGCAAAGGACTACTGCTACTTCTACTATAAAAGCATGAGTGAAAAAAAATGAAACGGAAACGGAAGTGCGCTTATGGTATGAACATGTTAAGCAAAAAAAAAAAATCAACATTTTCCACTACACTCAAGTATTGCTGCGAAAATAAAAAAATAAAACCAAACAGATTTGATGTTATGATTTTTTGTTGCCAACATAAACTCATATGAAAATTTTTTATTGCAAATTTTGTTTTTCTTCCCTATATGTATGTTTTCTTTAGATTATTTTTCCCCTCATTTTGTTGTAGTTGATGTTGTTGTTGTTGCTTTTTGTTGCACATTAAACGTTAACATTTCGTCATATCGTTAAAAATGCAATTTGCTCGTTTTTAATGACAAGCAAGCAGCAGCAACAACAGCAAACTTAGAAGAAAATTAAAGAATAGGTACAAATACACTGAAAGATATTGTTTACAGTGGGTGACGAAATTGCAGCAAACCAAATTTTAGAGTAGACTATAGTCTGGACTAGTAGACTGTAGACTGGACTATAAAATACACTATAAAATAGACTATAATCTGGACCATAAAAAGACTATAGTATGGAATATAGAATAGACTATAGTCTGGACCATAGAATAGACTATTGTCTGGACTATAGAATGGACTATAGAACATATTATAGTTTGGACTATAGAATATACCATAGTCTGGTCAATAGAATAGACTATAGTCTGGACTATAGAATAGACTATAGTGTGGACTATAGAACAGACTATAGTTTGGACTATAGAATAGACTATAGTTTGGACTATAGAATAGACTATAGTCTAGACTATAGAAAAGACTATAATCTAGACTATAGAATAGACTATAGTCCGGACTATAGAATAGGCTATAGTCCGGACTATAGAATAGAATAGTCTAGACTATAGAATATACTGTAATCTGGACTATAGAATAGACTATAGTCTGGACTATAGAGTAGACTATAGTCTGGACTATAGAGTAGACTATAGTCTGGACTATAGACTAGACTATAGTCTGGACTATAGAATAGACTATAGTCTGGACTATAGAATAGACTATAGTCTGGACTATATAATAGACTATAGTCTGGACTACATAATAGACTGTAAACTGGACTATAGAATAGACTATAGTCTGGACTATAGAATAGACTATAGTCTGGACTATAGAATAGCCTAGAGTCTGGACTATAGAATAGACTATAGTCTGGACTATAGAATAGACTATAGTCTGGACTATAGAATACACTATAGTCTGGACTATAGAATAGACTATAGTCTGGACCATGGAATAGGCTATAGTCTGGACTATAGAATAGACTATAATCTGGACTATATAACAGACTATAGCCTGGACTATAGAATAGACTATAGTCTGGACTATAGAATAGACTATAGTCTGGACTATAGAATAGACTATAGTCTGGACTATAGAATAGACTATAGTCTGGACTATAGAATAGACTATAGTCTGGACTATAGAATAGACTATAGTCAGGACTATAGAATAGACTATAGTCTGGACTATAGAATAGACTATAGTCTGGACTATAGAATAGACTATAGTCTGGACTATAGAATAGACTATAGTCTGGACTATAGAATAGACTATAGTCTGGACTATAGAATAGACTATAGTCTGGACTATAGAATAGTCGGGACTATAGAATAGACTATAGTCTGGACTATAGAATAGACTATAGTCTGGACTATAGAATAGACTATAGTCTAGACTATAGAACAGACTATAGTCTAGACTATAGAACAGACTATAATCTAGACTATTGAATAGACTATAGTCTAGACTATAGAATAGACTATAGTCCGACCTATAGAATAGGCTATAGTCCGGACTATAAAATAGGCTATAGTCCGGACTATAAAATAGGCTATAGTCTAGACTATAGAATAGACTGTAATCTGGACTATAGAGTAGACTATAGTCTGGACTATAGAGTAGACTATAGTCTTTACTATAGAATAGACTATATTCTGGACTATAGAATAGACTATATTCTGGATTATAGAATATATTATAGTCTAGACTGTAGAATAGACTATAGTCTGGACTATGGAATATACTATAGTCTGAACTATAGAATAGACTATAGTCTAGACTATAGAATAGACTATAGTCTGGACTTGAAAATAGACTATAGTGTGGAATATAAAATAGACTATCGTCTGAACTATAGAATAAACTATAGTCTGGACTATACAATGTACTAAAGTTTGGACTATAGAATACAATATAGAAAAGACTATAGTCTGGACTATAGAATAGACTATAGTTTGGAGTATAAATTAGACTATGGTCTGGAATATAGAATATAGAAAATACTATAGTCTGGACTATAGAATAGACTATAGTGTGGACTGTAGAATAGACTATAGAACCTAACTATAGTTTGGACTATAGTCTGGACTATAGAATAGACTATAGTCTGGACTATAGAATAGACTATAGTCTGGACTATAGAATAGACTATAGTTTGGACTATAAAGTAGACTATAGTCTGGATTATAGAATAGACTATATAAAAGACTATAGTCTGGACTGTAGAATAGACTATAGTCTGGACTATAGAACCTAACTATAGTTTGGACTATAGTCTGAACTATAGAATAGACTATAGAAAAGACTATAGTCCGGACTATATAGTCTGGACTACAGAATAGACTATAGTCTGGACAATAGAATAGACTACAGAATAGACTATAGTCTGGACAATAGAATAGACTATAGTCGGGACTATAGAATAGACTATAGTCTGGACTATAGAATAGGCTATTGTTTGGACTATAAAATAGACGAAATAAGAAACTATAGTTTGGACTATAGAAGAGATTATAGTCTGGACTATAGTATGGGCTATTGTGTGGACTATTGAATAGCTATAGAATTGCTATAGAGTAGACTATGGTCTGAGCTATAGAATAGACTATTATCTGGACTATAGAATAGACTATAATCTGGACTATGGAATAGACTAGAGTCTGGACTATATAATAGACTATAGTTTGGTCTATAGTATAGGCTATAGTCTGGACTATAGAGTAGCCTATTGTTTGGACTATAGAATAGACTAAAGAATAAACTATAGTCTGGACTATAGAATGGACTTAGACTGCAGTCTTGGCTATAGCAAAGAATTTTATCTGAACTCTAACAATGCCTATTGTCTAGAATTTAAAATAATATCATGAGTATTTAAAACTATAGATTTTAAATGTAAAACGTTTTATGTGACATAATGACAAAACTAAATCCTTTAGTTTTTTTTGAAGAAAATTTAATCATATTTTTTAAAAATATTAAGTCTAACATTTCAACTATCTCTTTTTTTCTCTCTAAATAACTTGACAAACTGCTAACATATTTTTTTGTTTTAACTTAATGTCCTTTGGCATTTAGTTTATATTTTGTAATATGTTTTCTTTCTCTATTCTGCATATTTCCATAAAACAAATGACAATTTCTTCAACTTTAGTTTGAATGCAGCAAAACTGAAATCCATGAAATATTATATAGTTTTATTATTATGGAAATATTTTATTCCATTACAACTTTTAAAACACATACATATTTACTGACAATTTTCAGCAAAGACAGCAATAGAAAAGAAAACTAATCTTTCTGCATATGAATAGCAGTAAATGCTGACATTTGTTTTATCCTTTTAAGTCATAATTTGAGACATAAGAAGAAAAACCAAATAGGTTTTTTTTCGTTTTTTTTTAAAGTACAACTTGGCACTTAACAAACTCCTAAATTTTCTATACTAATCCTGGCTAAACATGTCTTTTGGAAAAACAATGAAAAAAACAGTCATTTTACACATATGACTACAGCTATTATTACTGGCTATAAAGTAATAGATTTTTTTGTTATAGTTTTTTCTCTTTATTTTGGCAAAAAGAAACACTCAACAACTCAGTACTTTGTACCAAGAATTGCATGTCCTTCATAATTTACCAAAAAAAAGGATCATTATAGCAACCAGCAGCATTATTATTACGAGTTGTACAAATTGTTTACATTATGAGTTCACAGTTTAAGAGGAAGCCAGGCAAGCAGGCTTGCTGGCAGATTCTGATTACTTACTGTTGACTATTTACTGTGAACAAAGTATTTTAAACTCTTACTGTGTTTTGGCATGTTGGCCAAAAGTACAAAAAAAAAAAAAAAAATTATAAATATTAAGTATAATAAAAAGAAGCTTATAACATTAATGACAGGCCAATAAATGCTAATGACATTAAGTTGTAGATAAATTATTTAACACAAAATAAAAACTGTAAAAAAAAGGAAAATTAAAAGAAAAAGCCATGTTAAAAAGGTTTTATAGTAATTAAATGTAATTTTCCTTTTTAAAACAACATAATATGATTTTTTTCAAGTAAAAATTTTTGGGGGGGATTTTGGGTATTTTCTGTTATTTTTTGGGAATTTAAAAATAACCCTTAAAATTTGCTCGTTTATGTAAAATAATTGTTTTAATATCATTCTTGTTAGTTTTTATGTAATTTTGCATATAAAAATTTTCGGGGATTTTGGAAATTTTTCAAATAGTTTTTGGGAATTGTTAAAAGTCTCATAATATATCAAATTTATTGTTAAAAATGTTATTTAAAACATTTTATTTAAGAATTTTAAACATTTTGTATAAAATTTTAGAAATTTTCTGGGATTTTGGAAATTTTTCTAATAGTTTTTGGGAATTCTTAGGAATTTCTTAATATAAACTATTTATTTATAAAAATTCTATTTCAAAACTTTTGTAAACCAAATTTTATACATTTCAAATTAAATCCTTGAAATTTTCCGCGATTTTGGAAATTTCTACAAAAATGGAATTTTGTATATTTTTAAATTATATTTGGGAATTGGAAAAGTATTGAGAAATTTGGCAACAAAATATGAATGTTTATAAGTGCTATAAGTATTTTTAAGATTTTCATAATTTTTTATTAAAATTTTCCCTTTCCCCTTACAAAAAAATTTGTCCCAGTATTTTGCAAATTTAAGAAAAATTTTAGGGAATTTTTGGAAAAAAATTTAAAACTAGAAAGTTTTTAACATAAATTGTTAAAATAAATGAAATACAAAGCACTTTTAGTGAAAATTGTACTTTCCCCACATTATAAATATTTTCCCTTTTTAATGATTTTCCAAACATTTTGGGAATTAACAAAATTTGTGCATTTTTTACATATAATTTCAATAAAAATCATTAAAGGGAAAAGAATTAGACTAAAATTCGTTGAAAATTAACAAATTTCCCTTTTTTAACCATTTTTGGGATTTTGGAAATTTTAAATTTTTTTTTTGGGAATTTGAAAAAAGTTGCATTATTTGTTAAAATACTAAATTTTTTGAAAATTATCACTTCCCCAGTTTATAAAATGATCCATTTTGTAGTGATTTTGCACACAAAATTTGGGGGATTTGAAAAACTTGTGAATGCTTTGCATATAATTAGCAAAAATATCATCAAAATTAAAGGAATTATGCTCATTTGCGTTGAAAATTAACAAATTCACCTTTTTTTAAAATTTCTGGGATTTTGGAAATTTTTAACATTTTTTTGGGAATTTGAAAAAAATGCATTATTTGTTAAAATATGCTAATATTTGCTTAAAAATTTGTATTTAGTGAAAATTACCACTTCCCCAGTTTATAAAATGATCCATTTTTTAGTGATTTTGCACATAAAATTTCGGGGATTTGAAAAACTTGTGGATATTTTACTATAATTAGCATAAAAATCATCAAAATGACGAGAATTATGCTCAATTGCGTTGAAAATTAACAAATTACCCTTTTTTCTTAACCATTTGTGGGATTTTGGAAATTTGTAAAAATAATTGGGAATTTGAAAAAAATTGCATTATATGTTGAAATAGGGTAATATTTATCTAAAAATACACATTCAGTGAAAATTACCATTTCCCCAGTTTTTAAAATCATCCATTTTGTAGTGATTTTGCACAACAAATTTCCGGGATTTCAGAAATTGTTAATATTTTGCATACAATTATAACAAAAATCATCAAAATGAAAAGGATTATACTCAATTGTGTTGGAAATTAAAAAATTTTCCTTTTTTAATCAATTCTGGATTTTTGAAAAATTTTCAAATTTTTTTGGGAATTTGAAAAAATTGCATTATTCCTTGAAATATGCTTTAATATACTTAAACAAATATATTTAGTGAAGACTCTGCTCTCCAAAATTGCTTAAAAACTCACCTGGAAATTCCTGTGGTATCATTACACCCTTTTTTCGATTAGCCGCTGTAGTCTTACTATTATGACCATGATAAATATGACGTTGACGCACCAGTCGATATAGTAAAAATAGTTCACCCTGTTCCTCCTCATGTTGGCCATTATGATTGGCATTATCATTTGTCTGATTACCCTCCATAGGTAAAGTTTTACCTCCACTATTATTGCTACTATTGCTACCCAAAGTCTGGGATGAGGGATTAGCATTTACTCCAACACCCATACCCGAAGAGGTACTTGAAGAAGAGGTTCCCGTATTGCTATTCGAATTAGAACTCAACATATTTGCATCGTTGGATGAAGAGGTAGCTGGAGCCGTATTTTTAGCACTCGTTGATGAGTTTGAGGTGGCGGTGGATGAATTATTGGATGAAGAAGATTGTAGGGTTTCATTGGAGAAAAGTGTTTTATAGGAAATGCGCACCACACGTGGAAGGGAATAGCGTTCCAAAAACTCTTCCACCTGCAAGGGTTCATTTTGAGACTGTAAATGAAAATAAAAAAGCCATTAATAATAACTGAAACAAACCACAGCTATTGCATCCTTACTCACCTCGTTACTATTTTTCGAAGTTTTACTATCACCCGTAGAATAATCACCCATACCGCCTGTCAGCAAACCCTGACCACAAGGTCCTCCTGTTAAAAGACCTCCACTACCTGTCCCACCACTATAACCATGACGCATACGTCGTTGCAGTCTCTGTTTCAATTCGATTTCATTACGTCTTGCCAAGCGGGCATTTTCAAAATCCGCCACCGAAAACATATTCGAACTGGTATCGTGTGAATTAAATCTGCGCAATTTCGCCTTACGACCCTCGGCCAAATGATGCAGTCCCCGCTGAGAGTGTGGATGATGGACAGCGGCGCCTGCGTGTGGCCCTAAAAAGGGTCCTGTGTGTTTACTGCTGGTGGTGACGTTCGATGAACTTATGGCATTGGCACTACAGCCGCCGCCTACAGCACCAGTGTTACCATTGCTGGCCATTAAATAGAAAACAGGATTTGTATTTGTTGAGGTATTGTTAGTAGCACTTACACAACCCGAGCTGTTGCCATGTTGTTTGGCATTGTAGTGATGGTGATTATTGTGATGGTGATGATTCGTGGCATTCGCTGGAGTGTGACCGGCGGCCGAACCATTTAGATTGTTGGCTGGTGAATTAGCTGGATGGAGAGAAAAAAGGGTAAATGGGAATTATTTGAATGATAATTGATTAGCACAGGTACTTTTTTCGATTTTTGTAGAAATAGACTTTTTAATGAGAACTAAGTAAACTAAAAAAGAACTATAACTAAATTATAACTGAACTAGAAACTAGAACTGAACTAGAACTGAACTAGAACTGAACTAGAACTGAACTAGAACTGAACTAGAACTGAACTAGAACTGAACTAGAACTGAACTAGAACTGAACTAGAACTAACTAGAACTGAACTAGAACTGAACTAGAACTGAACTAGAACTGAACTAGAACTGAACTAGAACTGAACTAGAACTGAACTAGAACTGAACTAGAACTGAACTAGAACTGAACTAGAACTGAACTAGAACTGAACTAGAACTGAACTAGAACTGAACTAGAACTGAACTAGAACTGAACTAGAACTGAACTAGAACTGAACTAGAACTGAACTAGAACTGAACTAGAACTGAACTAGAACTGAACTAGAACTGAACTAGAACTGAACTAGACCTGAACTAGAACTGAACTAGAACTGAACTAGAACTGAACTAGAACTGAACTAGAACTAAACTAGAACTGAACTAAAACTGAACTAGAACTGAACTAGAACTGAACTAGAACTGAACTAGAACTGAACTAGAACTGAACTAGAACTGAACTAGAACTGAACTAGAACTGAACTAGAACTGAACTAGAACTGAACTAGAACTGAACATAGAACTGAACTAGAACTGAACTAGAACTGAACTAGAACTGAACTAGAACTGAACTAGAACTGAACTAGAACTGAACTAGAACTGAACTAGAACTGAACTAGAACTGAACTAGAACTGAACTAGAACTGAACTAGAACTGAACTAGAACTGAACTAGAACTGAACTAGAACTGAACTAGAACTGAACTAGAACTGAACTAGAACTGAACTAGAACTGAACTAGAACTGAACTAGAACTGAACTAGAACTGAACTAGAACTGAACTAGAACTGAACTAGAACTGAACTAGAACTGAACTAGAACTGAACTAGAACTGAACTAGAACTGAACTAGACCTGAACTAGAACTGAACTAGAACTGAACTAGAACTGAACTAGAACTGAACTAAAACTGAACTAGAACTGAACTAGAACTGAACTAGAACTGAACTAGAACTGAACTAGAACTGAACTAGAACTGAACTAGAACTGAACTAGAACTGAACTAGAACTGAACTAGAACTGAACTAGAACTGAACTAGAACTGAACTAGAACTGAACTAGAACTGAACTAGAACTGAACTAGAACTGAACTAGAACTGAACTAGAACTGAACTAGAACTGAACTAGAACTGAACTAGAACTGAACTAGAACTGAACTAGAACTGAACTAGAACTGAACTAGAACTGAACTAGAACTGAACTAGAACTGAACTAGAACTGAACTAGAACTGAACTAGAACTGAACTAGAACTGAACTAGAACTGAACTAGACCTGAACTAGAACTGAACTAGAACTGAACTAGAACTGAACTAGAACTGAACTAGAACTAAACTAGAACTGAACTAAAACTGAACTAGAACTGAACTAGAACTGAACTAGAACTGAACTAGAACTGAACTAGAACTGAACTAGAACTGAACTAGAACTGAACTAGAACTGAACTAGAACTGAACTAGAACTGAACTAGAACTGAACTAGAACTGAACTAGAACTGAACTAGAACTGAACTAGAACTGAACTAGAACTGAACTAGACTGAACTAGAACTGAACTAGAACTGAACTAGAACTGAACTAGAACTGAACTAGAACTGAACTAGAACTGAACTAGAACTGAACTAGAACTGAACTAGAACTGAACTAAACTGAACTAGAACTGAACTAGAACTGAACTAGAACTGAACTAGAACTGAACTAGAACTGAACTAGAACTGAACTAGAACTGAACTAGAACTGAACTAGAACTGAACTAGAACTGAACTAGAACTGAACTAGAACTGAACTAGAACTGAACTAGAACTGAACTAGAACTGAACTAGAACTAGAACTAGAACTGAACTAGAACTGAACTAGAACTGAACTAGAACTGAACTAGAACTGAACTAGAACTGAACTAGAACTGAACTAGAACTGAACTAGAACTGAACTAGAACTGAACTAGAACTGAACTAGAACTGAACTAGAACTGAACTAGAACTGAACTAGAACTGAACTAGAACTGAACTAGAACTGAACTAGAACTGAACTAGAACTGAACTAGAATGAACTAGAATTGAACTAGAACTGAACTAGAACTGAACTAGAACTGAACTAGAACTGAACTAGAACTGAACTAGAACTGAACTAGAACTGAACTAGAACTGAACTAGAACTGAACTAGAACTGAACTAGAACTGAACTAGAACTGAACTAGAACTGAACTAGAACTGAACTAGAACTGAACTAGAACTGAACTAGAACTGAACTAGAACTGAACTAGAACTGAACTAGAACTGAACTAGAACTGAACTAGAACTGAACTAGAACTGAACTAGAACTGAACTAGAACTGAACTAGAAATTAACTAGAAATTAACTAGAACTGAACTAGAACTGAACTAGAACTGAACTAGAACTGAACTAGAACTGAACTAGAACTGAACTAGAACTGAACTAGAACTGAACTAGAACTGAACTAGAACTGAACTAGAGCTGAACTAGAACTGACCTAGAACTGAACTAGAACTGAACTAGAACTGAACTAGAACGGAACTAGAAACTGAACTAGAACTGAACTAGAACTGAACTAGAACTGAACTAGAACTGAACTAGAACTGAACTAGAGCTGAACCTAGAACTGAACTAGAACTGAACTAGAACTGAAACTAGAATGAACTAGAACTGAACTAGAACTGAACTAGAACTGAACTAGAATGAATAGAACTGAACTAGAACTGAACTAGAAATGAACTAGAACTGAACTGGAACTGAACTAGAACTGAACTAGAACTGAACTAGAACCTGACTAGAACTGAACTAGAACTGAACTAGAACCTGAACTAGAACTGAACTAGTACTGAACTAGAACTGAACTAGAACTGAACTAGAACTGAACTAGGAACTGAACTAGAACTGAACTAGAACTGAACTAGAACTGAACTAGAACTGAACTAGAACTGAACTAGAAACTGAACTAGACATGAACTCGAACTGAACTAGAACTGAACTAGAACCTGAACTAGAACTGAACTAGAACAGGGCCCATATTATGGCATACGATATCGATCGAATTCTCCATTTAGATTCTATTGAAATTTCGATCGATATCGAATGCCGTAATTTGGACCCAGAATTTGAACTGAACTAGAACTGAAAAATTTTTGTATCAAAGTGTTATTTCTTAAAAAAGAAATGATTTCTAGAAATCTTTTTTAAATCATTTTTTTACAAAAGTTTTTATCGACAGAAAAAATCACAAATTCCATTAATTTAAAAAATATGTGTTTTGTTTTCTATATTTGTTCACCAAAGTTTTTGTTAAAATAATCACAAATTTTTTTCGTATTTTGTACTTTAGATCTTTGTGTCACAAAAATTATACGCACTGATTTTCACAAAATAAACTTTTTGTTTGTAGAAAAATTTGATCACAATTTTTTTCACAAAATTTTTTCCGCAAAACATTTTTGACTGAACGATTTTTCACCAAAATTTGTTTACATTCTAAATAAAAATATTTTATTAAAATATCACTTTTTTCTAAGACAATCTTGAAATGTCCGTCTGTCCTTTTTTATGTCTGTCTGTCCATCTGGTGAAAAAACGACAGCGTTTAATTCTTGGTTGGGTATTGAAAGTGTGCCATATCGGTCTACGATTTTATTTTGTTACCCTAGAAACTTACTTTCATGCTCATAGCTGTTCTGATGAAATTCGGTACAACAAGTTTTAGAGAAATTATAATTTCGTCACCAAATTTAATGTGAATCAACTCATAATATAATCTTTCCTGGTATTTCCCCTCTTAAAAATTACCTTTTGACAATCTTTAAAAAAATGATGAAATTAATATATATTTTTACAAAAATTGGCAACAACACTATTTGCAAGTTTGCTGCTGAAGAATATGAAATAGTTCTGCTTGCACACATTCTAGAACAAGTTTTGTTCTCTTTTAGAAATAAATTTTTAAATATTTTCTGAGTTGTTTAGAAATTCTTTAATGTTTTTTTCAAGCTCTTTTCACTGGTTGTAAGATATTCCTTTGGAACTAGTTTGCCATTTCACCGAACTTTCTATGTCGTTTAGAAATTCTTTAATAATTTTCTTTTACAAAGAACTATAGTCCCTTAAAAACTCTTTAGAAAGAACTTTCGAATCACAATAATCTTTTATAGAACGGCTTCTAGAAATAATGATAACATTACTAGTTGCAAGTTGGCCGTTGAAGAATCTTAATTGGTTCTGTTTGCACTCGTCCAAGCATCTGTATTCGTTCATCCGTTCGTTCGCTTGCACTCGTCATAGAACATTTTTTTTTAAGAAACAAATCTAAATGTTTTCGTTTTTTTAGAAATTCTTTAATAATTTTATCAATTCTATTATCAAATTCTTAATATATTAAGAATCTCTATAGATAGCGAAGTCGATTTAGCAATGTTCGTCTGTCTGTCTGTTCGTATATTTGATATCTTCGACATTTTTATATATGATAGCGAATTTGGTAATGCCCGTCAGTTTATCTGCTCACTTGTCTGTCTGTCCGTATACTTATTTGTTAAAAACTATTTGCTTTAGACCTTTAATATTCAAAGTCCCTATTACTAGCGAAGTCAATTTAGAAAAGTCCGTCTGTTTATCTGTTCACAAGTGTGTCTGTCCGATTTAGCTATGTCCGTCCGTCTGTCTGTCCGTATAATTGTCAAAAACAATTTTCTTGAGACCCTTGATATCTTCGGCATTTTCTATATTTGTTAAAAACGATGTCGATTTAGCAATGTCCCTCTGATTTAGTCTGCCCATCCGTCCGTATGTACATATGTATGTTAAACAAAATTTCTTCAGACCCTTGATATCTTCGGCATTGTCTGTCTATACATGTATTGAGAATCCCTATATATAGCGAAGTCGATTTAGCAATGTCCGTCTGTCTATCTGTCCGTATATTTGTCAAAAACAATTTTCTTGAGACCCTTGATAACTTCGGCATTTTCTATATCTGTATTTAGAATCCCTATATGAGAATGAAATGTCGATTTAGCAATGTCCGTCTGTCTGTACCTCTGTCTGTCCATATATTTGTTAAAAACAATTGTTCAGAATCCCTACAGATAGCGAAGTCGATTTAGCAAAGTCCGTACGATTTTGTCTGCCCATCTGTCTGTCGGTATATATGTTAAAAGGAATTTTCTTCAGACCCTTGATATCTTCGGAATTGTATTCAGAATCCCTATAGATAGCGTTGTCGATTTAGCAATGTCCGTCTGTTTGTCTGTTCACAAGTGTGTCTGTCCGATATAGCAATGTCCGTCTGTCTATCTGTCCGTATATTTATCAAAAACTATTTTCTTCAGACTCTTGATATCTTCGTCATTTTCTACATGTGTATTCAGAATCCCCATAAAGAGCGATGTCGATTTAGCAATGTCCGTCTGTTTGTACCTCTGTCTGTCCGTATATATGTTAAAAACAATTATTCAGAAGTCAATTTAGCCATTCCCTCTGTCTGTCTATCCGTCCATCCATCTATCTGTCCGTATACTTCTTATTTGTTCAGAAGAATTTTTTACAGAATCAAGATATCTTCGGGATTCAACTATTCAATAATTTTATCAGATATGCATTCTAGAAGTTTGCTTCTTAAATTCTACAAAATTGGACATCGATTTAGCGATTCCCTCTGTCTGTCTGTCCGTATATTTGTTTAAAACAATTTTCTACAGAACCATGATATCTTCGGGATTCAAACCAGAATCCCTATAGATAACAAAGTTAATTTAGCGATTCTCTCTGTCTGTCCATCCATCTGTCTGTCCGTATACTTATTTGTTCAAAATAATTTTCTATAGAACCAAGATATCTTCGGGTTTCAAATCTTCAATAATTTTATCACATATGCATATTTAATTCTACAAAATCGGACGTCGATTTAGCGATTCTCTCTGTCTGTCTATCCGTCCATTCGTCTGTCTGTCCGTATATTTGTTGAAAACAATTTTCTACAGAACCATGAATCTTTGTGATTCAAACCAGAATCCCTATAGATAACAAAGTCAATTTAGCGATTCCCTCTATCTGTCTATCCATCCATCCATCCATCCATCCATCTGTCTGTCCGCAGATTGTTCAGAACCAAGATATCTTCGGGACTCAAATCTTCAATAATTTTATCAGATATGTATTCTAGAAGTTTGTTTCTTAAATTCTATAAAATCGGACATCGATTTAGCGATTCCCTCTGTGTGTTTCGCTGTCTGTCTATCCATCCATCCGTCTGTCTGTCTGTATATTTGTTCAAAACTATTTTCTACAAAACCATGATATCTTCGGGATTCATCTCTTCAATAATTTTATCAGACATGTATTATAGAAGTTTGCTTCTTAAATTCTATAAAATCGGACATCGATTTAGCGATTCCTTCTGTCTGTTTCTCTGTTTAATCAAAAATTTATTTCTAGTTAGTAATAATTTTTGTTTGTATCAAATTAAATTTTATTAAATTTTAATTTTTAAGGAAATCATGTTTTTAACGAATTTAGACACGCACTGGTTTAGATTTGAGATTTCTGTTAGAGATTTCGTAAATTTAACACAATTTCTATAAATTTTTTTCAAAAAAAATTTCTTTAATTTGTAATAAAATTTATAAAACTTTTATAATTTTTTAATATTTCACATCATCTTATTTGAAAACTTTTATCACCTTTTATCGCTTTATTATAGTTTATATTGAAAAATTCATTTAATTTTTTTTTTTTTTTTAATATTTCAAAGACTGTCGCTAACGCCTGCAGTTGTTACACATTGATTGAAGCACTTTTTAGTTTAGTTTACTTTTATTTGTGATTTTTTATACTTTCGTTTAAAATTAAGGGTGGGCAGTGATTTTGATTTAATATTTAGAGGTTTTTTTTTAAGGGTGGAACTTTTTATAACATTTGCTTTGACTTTATTAACTATAAAACGCACTCGTTAACAATATTTGCTATTTACACTAGTAGTTGCACATGTTTTGCACATATTTGCACAGAGTTGCAAACTTTTGCCAAACATTTGCACACATTTGCACACATTTGCCAACTTTTGCCTATAATGAAGAATTTGGTTGCTTTAACACGCACAAATTACACTTAATGATGAAATTTTCGTAAATTTCTACAGGGGACTTTTTAATTTCCTGCTCTTTTCTAACACAAAAAAAGCTCTTAGTAACCGTTATTTTGTAACACTCTTGATGAGCTCTCTCTCTCTTGCACTCTCTTGCACTCTCTCTCTGTTAAAAATGTTCGTATTTTACCAGAGAGTAAGTTCAAAAAAACTCACCACTATTTGTTGTAGTTGTAGCTCCATTATTGCTAGATGATAATAATGATGTTGCTGGTATTAATGATGATGATGATGATGGATTTGTTGCTGCTGCTGCGGTTGACGTTGTTGTATTGTTGCTGATTGCTGCTGTAGCTGCAGTTAAAGCTGTTGTTGCTGTTCCACAGTTATTACTTGATGTATTAGAGGCTTGATGTTGTTGCTGTTGTTGTTGTTGTTGTATTGCTGTAGTTGTTGTTGTTGCTGTTGGCGTTGCCATATGAGGACTACTTTTGATTAACCAATTTGCCAAATGTCTTTGACGTTCAAATTCAATATTTGTGCGTTGCATTTCAGCCAATTTTAAAGCATCCGTCATAATTTAGTTTCTTGTATAAGAAAAAGTTCCCCAAAAATCACTTTTAACCTTTTTTTTTTTTGCAATTCTTTTCTTCCTTTTATGAGATCACAGTTTTATTATTAAACTTTTAACAAAAAAAACTTAAATAAATTCTTGTTTTGTTTTCTTCTTTTAAATTTCATATACAACTTTTTGCTTGTAACTCAAAGTAAAGCTTTAATAATTTTGAAATTTTTTTATTTTTATATAAAAAATTGCTTTTTCGTTTTAACATTATTAATAAATATTTGCGTAATTTTTTTCTGTTTGCTTGCTTCTATTTGGGAAAAAAAAAATCTTTAATTTTTTTTTTTGTTTTATTTCCAGTTGTATTTAATTTTTTGTATGTATTTTATTTCTTGTATTCATGTATTTTTTCGTTATTTTTTTTTTATATATATATGCGAAATAAAAAAACTGAAAATTTTTTTTAAACAATGACGGAACTACTACAGCAACGTCGTCTTTACACAACGCGCGCGTTTTCTTAAACTGTAATGAGTTGAATTTCAGGTTTACTTCTGCTGCTGGTTGTCTAAAACAGTTGTTCTATTAACGGGCAACAGCAAGAGCGCTGCATATGTGATATCTCTTTTTTATTTTTGTTGCCGGAGAGCACCCGCACACAGCTGTGTTCTCGAAGAGAGAACGATTTTAATAGCACGTTTTGAGAGCTAAAAATACATAAAAAAATAAAGAAACAGTTGATTTTTTTTTGTTCAATATCAGAAGAGTAAATAGGAAATTTTCATGTTTATGAGCTTTAACAAGAAAATGTGTATAATTTGTTTAGGGAGTTGCCAGTAGATGGGGAAGACAAATCCCAGAGTTTTACCCTAGACAAATGTTTCTGCACAACTTTTCATAGAAAATTTCATCAGAAAATTTGACGGGAATTTCAGCATATGTTACTTAGGTAAGTTAATGAGAGTTGCAGCAATTTTTATGTAGGAAAGTCGATGAGAATTGCTGCAACTTGTAAAAAGAAAAGATGATGATAATTGCTTCAACTTTTCTATACAAATGATGATGAGAATTGCTGCAACTTTTCTATAGTAAAAATGTTGAGAATTGCTGCAACCTTTCTATAGAAAATATGAAGAGAATTGCTGCAACTTTTATATAGAAAAGATGATTAGAATTCTGTAGGAAAGTTGATGAGAATTACTTCAACTTTTCTATACAAATGATGATGAGAATTACTTCAACTTTTATAGTAAAAATGTTGAGAATTGCTGCAACTTTTCTATAGAAAATATGATGAGAATTGCTGCAACTTTTATATAGAAAAGATGTTGAGAATACTTTTAACTTTTTTATAGGAAAAGTGATGAGAATTGCTTCAACTTTACTATAGGAAAGATGATAATAGTTGTTTCAACTATTCTATAGAAAAGATGATGAGAATTGCTTCAAAAAGAAAAACATAAAAAAAAGAAAACTTTCTACAGAAAATGATGAGAATTGCTTCAATTTGTCTATAAAAATGATAAATTGCTTATACTTTTCTATAGAAGAAGTAATGAGAATTGCTTAAACTTTTCTATAGAAAAATGATGAGAATTGCTTGAACTTTTCTACAGAAAAGATGATGAGAATTGCTTCACCATTTCTATAAAAATATATGAGAATTGCTTAAACTTTTCTATAGAATAAGTAATGAGAATTGCTTCAACTTTCCTATAAAAAAGAAAAGCAAAACTTTGAGCAAATTTTCGGAGCAAAAGTTGTTCAAACTTTGAAAAAATTTTCTAAAGAAAAGTTGTAGAAACTTTGAGCAAATTTCCTAAAGAAAAGTTGTTGAA
>NW_023995971.1:0-62926 GCF_015586225.1 Lucilia sericata | reverse complement strand
TTTGTTTTATATATAACTACAATTAGTTCCATAAAATGTCATTTAAACACCACTAAAATGTCTTTTATAGACGTGGCAAATGTCTACAAATTTATGTTTGTAGACAATTAAATTCTAACTTTACGATGATGACATAAATTATTACAAATACATATGGAATTGTGAGTCTTTGTATATTTGCGCATGTAATTAAATGCATGTTTATGTCATAGAAATCTTGTAATAAAAATTAATCTCAGAAACTAAAAACCACCAGCTCTCAATTGAATGGGATTTTTCACAAATAGCAATTGAAAAACTAAAGTTTCTGCATACTAAACTTTTCAAGATTTTTGGCTCAAGACATGGCAATATCAGCAGCCGCATCATAGTTTTGTTTTCACTGTTTTCTTAACAGTTTTTTTCTCCATCGTACCAATTGATTGGTTTTGGTGGACTAATAAATTACGAATTAGTGGAATTGTTAATTCAATATACTCTTATATGTTCAATAAAAATGCTTTAAAATGTGTGAGCGTATCTGGAACTGGAGATGCGGTTTGGTCTGGTTTTGCCTCTGAAACGGTTTTGGTTGGTTGCTTTGTGTGTGCGGCCAAATTGAATGGGTCTTTTTAAACTGACAACACATGTACAACAACATGCACTTAAACACTCTATTGCTGATTCAATAAACGTACAATTATGTTGTGCATACAGACGTACTCTTGCATGCACCTTGCTACATGTAGTTTGTCCATGAGTAATCGTTGCAGCGGCATGCTGTATAATTTCACTTAGTTAAGAGTGTTACCTTTTCAGTGACCAGCTTTTGTTAATTCTTAGTACGTATCCAGACTGGACAGGGAGACTGTGAGCCCAACATATGCTGAGCCTATGGTGTGGATAGTAAAACTCTTGAACACTATCTATCCCATTACCGAATGTGATGTTTGTCGAAATTAGATTTAAATAATGAAGGAAGGGATGCAAGCGGAAGATAGAAAAAATAGTAGAGGGACAATGAAGTGATAGAAGAGATAGTTCAAAATCAGTTTGACAAGTTCAGAAATGCATTTAGTCGTTCAAAAGTATGTGGCAAGAAGATGGGCTGCAGTCACTTTATCATCTCATATAAGTCTCATATGTGTGACTTACTTGGATCCAAGTTGATCCGTTTGTAAGAGTAAAGGCAACAGTCTTGACAAACGTCTTGTGATGATTACGTTAAAACTAGTCAATTTTGTCAAATTTAAGAATACGACAAATCGTTCTGATTGACTATTCGAACAAATACTGGTTTCTGGCTTTATATGAAGACCAATCCGTTTAGCATGGTTACAAAATTTACAGTGACCGGTAATGACCAATACCAGATTACCTAATATTAGTCTTTGAAGACCAAGAAGATATATAGTTCTACGTGTCTCTATATAAAGCCACAGCGATCAAGCGCATGTATACACTCAACCAACGTTCCTGAGTCTTAGAACTACAGATGCCTATGATCTGTTTGTTTATTACAGGTAATGGAACTCAACTTAGCGTGATTCCAACTCTAGCCAAAGACGTCCTTCATTCATGGACAAGTTTATTAGAAAACACTTTAATAAAGGAAATTAGATATCCGATAGTACCTTGGCCAATTCGACGCCCTCTTGATCGCTGATATTTTAGCATGAAGTATACTACAACCGCCATTGAGTCTAAAAGAGATTTCAACTCCAATTTCTTCAATGAAATTGTAGCCAACAACTCGGGGATCCAAAACGGAACTTACACAAAGGAACAATTCTATACGGGAAAATAATACTTAAATACTTACATTACATGGTGTCATGGACATTATGACATGCTACTACAAATTTTACTAACTTCTTAAACAACCCACGTTTCAACAGAAAAGCATATACATATCTATGTACATAATGGCGTCGAATGTGGTAAAATAAGTACTTGCTAATCGTTAAGTTCAATTATTGTAATCTTCTTAGAAATGGTAGAACAAGTATGACTGTATACATACCTACATCCATATATACGTAATATGTCTGTTAACATGTTACATATATACATACTTCATTACATATTCATGTATGTTAAAAAAACTATTTACTAAAAATTAAACTTACAAAGAAACAATTTAACTATTGCATAGCTTTAGCACTTAGTCAGTTATCGGCGCAGCTCATAAACTGATTTAAATTATTGACAATTTAACTGCAAAAGCATGATACTGATTTGATCTTTATATTGATCTTTATAACCACAGTATGCATATAATAGTAATTCCTATACAGATTTCTTTATTTTTAAGGAAGGATAAAGTTTAGAAGCGAATGAATAATACTGTTGTATACTGAGAATGGTTAACTGTTTCTATCAATAATCACATGTAGCTGTTCCTATATGTATGGTGGAATAAATTCACAGGTTTTTATAGAATCCGATCGACGATCAGTTACAAAAGTTGCACTTCTGCTCTCATAGTCGTATTGTAATTGAGATTTTTATCGTTGTTGTTAAACCTATAAATTCTTTTAATGATAATAACGTGAAAATGCTGACGGTTATTACTATAAGTTTATATACAATAAGATTGTACGTCTCATTGGCGTTCGTTGTTTTCAAACCAATTTTAAAGAAGCATAATGAATAAAGTTCTATATTTAAATATATTTTTATACTTTGAATACCCAATGACAGAGTTTATTGTGTTTTTGCTATATATTAACACTAGCTGTGGTCAGTGTTATTATAAATAAGTGTAATATTTAAAATCTTACTTTCAGGCATAATATATTGAATACTAAGGAAATTTGTATTACATGGACAGCCAGCACAGCCTGCCGGAAGGTGTTATCCTTCTAGCAGTTGCTGTTTTCTGATTCTGCTTCTGTTTATGTTGATTCATAATTAGTTTCTCGCCTTTTTCTTAACCATTAAATATACAATTTATAAAACAAACACACCAGCAATCATAATAACAACACCACCACTAACAATAAGAATGTTTATTAACAACATTATCCTTGGCAAGGATTTCATACATTTGATGTCGTCTAAAGTTTAAAAGCAGCTTCCATACAGTCGTTTTCTAATGATGTAAAGTAAACTTAACAATGACACTTTATACATGTGTGCAAGATCATAACTATGGTGACAAACCGTGTTTGTGTTGGAGTGAGTTCTACATATTTTGCATAAGATTTCAGATACGAAAATTTATGTTTTCCTTCATAAATCGACTTTTGGTAGGAAATACAGGTGATCACAGATTTTCTTTATTTTGGCCCTAGCTCTTCTAGTTTAGCCAGAAAATGGACTTTCATGTTTTCTCTCAAAAAACGACTTCTGGTAGGATCGACAGGTGATCACAGATTTCCTTTATTTTGGCCCTAGCTCTTCTAGTTTAGACAGAAAATGGACTTTTATGTTTTGTCCCAAAAATCGAATTCTGGTAGGAAGTACAGGTGATCACAGATTTTCTTTATTTTGGCCCTAGCTCTTCTAGTTTAGCCAGAAAATGGACTCTTATTTTTTCACTCAAAAATCAAGTTTTGGAAGGAAATACAGGTGATCACAGATTTTCTTTATTTTGGCCCTAGCTCTTCTAGTTTAGTCAGAAAATGGACTTTTATGTTTTCACTCAAAAACCGAGTTTTGGTAGGATATTCAGGTGATCACAGATTTTCTTTATTTTGGCCCCAGCCATTCTAGTTTAGCCAGAAAATGGACTTTTATGTTTTCGCTCAAAAATCAAGTTCAGGTGATCACAGATTTCCTTTATTCTGGCCCTAGCTCTTCTAGTTTAGTCAGAAAATGGACTTTTATGTTTTCTCTCAAAAAACGACTTCTGGTAGGATCGACAGGTGATCACAGATTTCCTTTATTTTGGCCCTAGCTCTTCTAGTTTAGCCAGAAAATGGACTTTTATGTTTTCTATCAAAAATCGACTTATGGTAGGGTCGACAGGTGATCACAGATTTCCTTTATTTTGGACATAGATCTTCTAGTTTAGCCAGAAATGGACTTTTATGTTTTCACTCAAAAACCAAGTTTTGGTAGGAAATACAGGTGATCACAGATTTTGGCCCTAGCTTTTCTAATTTAGACAGAAAATGGACTTTTATGATTTGTCCCAAAAATCGAATTGTGGTAGGATCGACTGTTGATCACAGATTTCCTTTATTTTGGCCCTAGCTCTTCTAGTTTAGGCAGAAAATTGACTTTTATGTTTTCTATAAAAATCGACTTCTGGTAGCATCGACAGGTGATCACAGATTTCCTTTATTTTGGCCCTAGCTCTTCTAGTTTAGCCAGAAAATGGACTTTTATGTTTTCACTCAAAAATCGACTTCTGGTAGGATCGACAGGTGATCACAGATTTCCTTTATTTTGGACCTAGATTATCTAGTTTAGCCAGAAAATGGACCTTTTATGTTTTCACTCAAAAATCAACTTCTGGTAGGAAATACATGTGATCACAGATTTCCTTTAGTTTGGCCCTAGCTCGTCTAGTTTAGCCAGAAAATGGACTTTTATGTTTTCACTCAAAAATCAAGTTTTGGTAGGAAATACAGGTGATCACAGATTTCCTTTATTTTGGCCCTAGCTCGTCTAGTTTAGCCAGAAAATGGACTTTAATGTTTTCTCTCAAAAAACGACTTCTGGTAGGATCGACAGGTGATCACAGATTTCCTTTATTTTGGCCCTAGCTCTTCTAGTTTAGCCAGAAAATGGACTTTTATGTTTTCTCTCAAAAATCGACTTCTGGTAGGATCGACAGGTGATCACAGATTTCCTTTATTTTGGCCCTAGCTCGTCTAGTTTAGCCAGAAAATGGACTTTTATGTTTTCACACAAAAATCGAGGTTTGACAGGAAATACAGGTGATCACAGGTTTCCTTTATTTTGGTCCTAGCTCTTCTAGTTTAGACATAAAATGGACTTTTATGTTTTGTCTCAAAAATCGAATTCTGGTAGGAAATACAGGTGATCACAGATTTCCTTTATTTTGGCCCTAGCTCGTCTAGTTTAGCCAGAAATTGGACTTTTATGTTTTCTCTAAAAATCGACTTCTGGTAGGATCGACAGGTGATCACAGATTTGCTTTATTTTGGACCTAGATCATCTAGTTTAGCCAGAAAATGGACCTTTTATGTTTTCACTCAAAAATCGACTTCTGGTAGGAAACACATGTGATCACAGATTTCCTTTAGTTTGGACCTAGCTCGTCTAGTTTAGCCAGAAAATGGACTTTTATGTTTTCACTCAAAAATCAAGTTTTGGTAGGAAATACAGGTGATCACAGATTTCCTTTATTTTGGCCCTAGCTCGTCTAGTTTAGCCAGAAAATGGACTTTAATGCTTTCTCTCAAAAAACGACTTCTGGTAGGATCGACAGGTGATCACAGATTTCCTTTATTTTGGCCCTAGCTCGTCTAGTTTAGCCAGAAAATGGACTTTTATGTTTTCACACAAAAATCGAGTTTTGACAGGAAATACAGGTGATCACAGGTTTCATTTATTTTGGTCCTAGCTCTTCTAGTTTAGACATAAAATGGACTTTTATGTTTTGTCTCAAAAATCGAATTCTGATTCTGAATCGAAATCTGATCACAGATTTCCTTTATTTTGGCCCTAGCTCGTCTAGTTTAGCCAGAAAATGGACTTTAATGTTTTCACTCGAAAACCAAGTTTTGGTAGGAAATACAGGTGATCACAGATTTCCTTTATTTTAGCCCTAGCTCGTCTAGTTTAGCCAGAAAATGGACTTTTATGTTTTCTATCAAAAATCGACTTCTTGTAGGATCGACAGGTGATCACAGATTTCCTTTATTTTGAAACTAGCTCTTCTAGTTTAGCCAGAAAATGGACTTTTATGTTTTCTCTCAAAAAACGACTACTTGTAGGATCGACAGGTGATCACAGATTTCCTTTATTTTGGCCCTAGCTCTTCTAGTTTAGACAGAAAATGGACTTTTATGTTCTGTCCCAAAAATCGAATTCTGGTAGGAAATACAGGTGATCACAGATTTCCTTTATTTTGGCCCTAGCTCTTCTAGTTTAGCCAGAAAATGGACTTTTATGTTTTCTATCAAAATTCGGCTTCTGGTAGGATTGACAGGTGATCACAGATTTCCTTTATTTTGGCCCTAGCTCGTCTAGTTTAGCCAGAAAATGGACTTTTATGTTTTCACCCAAAAATCGAGTTTTGACAGGAAATACAGGTGATTACAGATTTCCTTTATTTTGGCCCTAGCTCTTTTAGTTTAGACATAAAATGGACTTTTATGTTTTGTCTCAAAAATCGAATTCTGGTAGGAAATACAGGTGATCACAGATTTCCTTTATTTTGGCCCTAGCTCGTCTAGTTTAGCCAGAAATTGGACTTTTATGTTTTCTCTCAAAAATCGACTTCTTGTAGGATCGACAGGTGATCACAGATTTCCTTTATTTTGACCCTAGCTCTTCTAGTTTAGCCAGAAAATGGACTTTTATGTTTTCTCTCAAAAAACGACTACTTGTAGGATCGACAGGTGATCACAGATTTCCTTTATTTTGGCCCTAGCTCTTCTAGTTTAAACAGAAAATGGACTTTTATGTTCTGTCCCAAAAATCGAATTCTGGTAGGAAATACAGGTGATCACAGATTTCCTTTATTTTGGCCCTAGCTCTTCTAGTTTAGCCAGAAAATGGACTTTTATGTTTTCTATCAAAAATCGACTTCTGGTAGGATTGACAGGTGATCACAGATTTCCCTTATTTTGGCCCTAGCTCGTCTAGTTTAGCCAGAAAATGGACTTTTATGTTTTCACCCAAAAATCGAGTTTTGACAGGAAATACAGGTGATCACAGATTTCCTTTATTTTGGCCCTAGCTCTTTTAGTTTAGACATAAAATGGACTTTTATGTTTTGTCTCAAAAATCGAATTCTGGTAGGAAATACTGGTGATAACAGATTTCCTTTATTTTGGCCCTAGCTCGTCTAGTTTAGCCAGAAATTGGACTTTTATGTTTTCTCTAAAAATCGACTTCTGGTAGGATCGACAGGTGATCACAGAATTCCTTTATTTTGGACCTAGATCATCTAGTTTAGCCAGAAAATGGACCTTTTATGTTTTCACTCAAAAATCGACTTCTGGTAGGAAACACATGTGATCACAGATTTCCTTTAGTTTGGCCCTAGCTCGTCTAGTTTAGCCAGAAAATGGACTTTTATGTTTTCACTCAAAAATCAAGTTTTGGTAGGAAATACAGGTGATCACAGATTTCCTTTATTTTGGCCCTAGCTTGTCTAGTTTAGCCAGAAAATGGACTTTAATGTTTTCTCTCAAAAAACGACTTCTGGTAGGATCGACAGGTGATCACAGATTTCCTTTATTTTGGCCCTAGCTCGTCTAGTTTAGCCAGAAAATGGACTTTAATGTTTTCACTCGAAAACCAAGTTTTGGTAGGATTGACAGGATGGCCCTAGCTCGTCTAGTTTAGCCAGAAATTGGACTTTTATGTTTTCTCTCAAAAATCGACTTCTTGTAGGATCGACAGGTGATCACAGATTTCCTTTATTTTGACCCTAGCTCTTCTAGTTTAGCCAGAAAATGGACTTTTATGTTTTCTCTCAAAAAACGACTACTTGTAGGATCGACAGGTGATCACAGATTTCCTTTATTTTGGCCCTAGCTCTTCTAGTTTAAACAGAAAATGGACTTTTATGTTCTGTCCCAAAAATCGAATTCTGGTAGGAAATACAGGTGATCACAGATTTCCTTTATTTTGGCCCTAGCTCTTCTAGTTTAGCCAGAAAATGGACTTTTATGTTTTCTATCAAAAATCGACTTCTGGTAGGATTGACAGGTGATCACAGATTTCCCTTATTTTGGCCCTAGCTCGTCTAGTTTAGCCAGAAAATGGACTTTTATGTTTTCACCCAAAAATCGAGTTTTGACAGGAAATACAGGTGATCACAGATTTCCTTTATTTTGGCCCTAGCTCTTTTAGTTTAGACATAAAATGGACTTTTATGTTTTGTCTCAAAAATCGAATTCTGGTAGGAAATACAGGTGTTGGTGAACAACTTTAATATTTATATTTTGTATTATTTTATTTGCATTAATTTGTTATTTTTTCTTTTTAACAATTTAAGTTATTTTTTTTGAATTTCATTGCTAGTGTGAACAATGCACATAAAAGCTTACGCACTTTTTTGTTTAATTTTGGTAGTTCTATGCAGATTTACTTAAATGAGATTTATTTTCTCTCATTAAAGTAAATGCAGTAAAAGAAGTGCGAAAAATACTGGTTTTTTGCTACGCACTTTTTACCATATTCGCATGTATGTAAATATGTATGTTATATGCGTAAGCTATATTTAAATATTGATACGCACTTTTTTTGGCTCTTTTTAAATTGAAATTATTATTAAAACTTACTTGCTTTTACTGCCTCGCTGCGAACAGAAGATTTTTCATACATTTAATTATATTTAATTAGTTTTCAAATATTTAATAAAATTAAATAACGGTTTAAATAAATACCCTACATAAGAGTTTAAGGATTTTTATTCCGTTTAAATAAAAAATATTGAAAATTATTTTAACTTAGAAAAGTTAAAATCTCGTACATTATTTGGTGCCGAAACCCGGGACTGATGAATAATTGTGTGCTATTTGGAGTAACGAATTGGAATCTTATTGCCCTTAGAACTGCTTGCTTTGCGATTGGAACTTGGCTCTAGAACTTCTTTGGAAAAATCGCTTGTAGTCTTGAAGATATTTTGAAAAGTGAAACTTGCTGCAACGAATAAAATAAGGTTTGGAACTCTGCGTTACAGTTACCTTAATTTGTGGTTTCTGGAAAACTGTATGTATGCATAACATTTTGTATTATACAATACTGAAAATAAAAAAGTGTTTTGAACAAAATGGCGGATATTCACCATCTTATTGAGGATCAAAAAGATTTATTTTTAAATTTAAAACGTACTGCTAGGTTATATAATTCAAGACAGCATAAAACGCATGGCTTCGCACAATCTGTTTTAGACGAAATAGAATCAAATTTTTTGCAATTTAAAGACGGGAATACCCAATTATGCGCTGTAGTCCGTGACAATACTATTAATACAGAAAATATTCCGTATTTCGAAGACGATGTTTATTATCAATTTCAAGACGAGTTTCTTACCCTTAAAAGCCAATTGCTCGATTTCATGGATTCTTCTGTTACTCGTTCTCCTGGAATTCAGTCCAGTACGTTTGCTGGTCCCTCTCATTCTAGAAATGAAACCTTTTCGCTTCAGGCTCGTTTGCCGAAGATTGATTTGCCAGTTTTTAGTGGTGATTACCTCACTTGGATGTCTTATCAGGACATGTTCGTTTCGTTAGTCCATAATAATTCTGGGCTAACTGATGTTCAAAAATTTTGTTTTTTGAAAAATTCTTGTAAAGGAACTCCTTTGGATATCGTGAACGAATATCCAGCAACGGATTCAAGCTACGTTTTAGCATGGACCGCTCTACAGAATAGATATCATAATAAAAGAAAAATAGTTGATACTATTTTTAAAAAACTGTTTGCTATACCTTCGTCTGATGGCTCTTCCAAAAGCATTCAGACGATTTTAGACACAACACGAACTAGTATTGCCCTACTACGTACTTTAGAAATAAACACCGAAGGTGAGCATGCTATGCTTATTTATATGACAGTAAATAAGCTAGATGTACAAACCCGAAAGGAATGGGAGCAATCGCTTAATGCCTCGACTCAAATCCCTCCTATTGAAGATTTGTTCAAATTTTTGGAATCAACTTTTCGAACATTAGAAACTATTTCTGATCAGACTGATTCAAGCCCTAATGTTCCTTTTTCGAAACCAAAAACCCCTCAACATCAAAATAAAAGTAGAAACAATTTACGACGTTATGTAAATGCTGCTTCCACAAGTACCGACTACAACTGCCCCTGCTGCAATAAGCGTCACCTTCTTTTCAAGTGTTTCAAGTTTTCTGCTTTACCATCTAGTGAAAAAAGAGATTTTTTGAATTCAAAGCGAATATGTCGAAATTGTTTAACCCCAGGCCACTTTAGTAACAAATGTCATGTAGCTTCTCGCTGTCAAGTCTGCCAACAAAACCACCATACCACTGTTCATAATGAGTATTTTATAAATCATGTTTCTAATACTCCGACCCCTGAACCTGTTATACCTTCTCAAACATCCTCGTCTTCTCAAGGTATTGAAAACGTTACCGCTCATGTCGTTGACAATAGTAAAACATCTAACAGGAGGAAAAGGCCCCAAGTTCTCCTCGCTACGATGCGTGTTGTTTTAAAAACCCCTCAGGGAGATTTTGTTTTGCGTGCTCTTCTTGATCAATGTGCTCAAGCAACCTTTATAACCAAAAAGGCTGCAGATGCCTTAAACTTATCTTATAAAAGGAACTTTGTGGAAATATGCGGTGTAGGTGGAAACCAATCTACTATTTCAAAGCAATACGTTAATTTTGCAATATTCTCAAGAATCGAAACAAATTTTAAAATAGATTGCGAGGCTTTGGTTCTTCCGAAAATAACGGCATATCAACCTATGGCTATAAACGAAACATTATTACCGGATTTAAAGAAATTTTCATTAGCTGATCCTTATTTTTCGAAACCTGGTGAAATTGACCTTTTGTTAGGAGGAGATGTATACGGAGATATCATATTACCTCAGCAACAAAAATTTGAAAGTGGTTTATTCTTACAACTCACACATTTCGGTTGGATAGTTTCTGGCCCCTCACATGATAACTCATCTGAGCACATCATCACAGTAAATGTTTGTTCATTAGATAAGCAATTGCTGTCCTTTTGGGAACAAGAAGAATTGCTGGAAAAAAGAGCTTTGACAGAAGAAGAAATCCTTTGCGAACAACATTTCAAAAGCACTACTTCTCGTGATTCATCTGGGCGTTACACCGTATCACTGCCATTTAAATCATTGCTTAAAGGCCTCCCGCTTCCAGTCTTTGGTCATACGGATTATGCAGCACTTTCTCGTTTAAAGAATGTTGAGTCAAAATGTAAATTGAATAAGAACTTTGGAAAACTTTATCTAGATTTTATGAAAGAGTATGAATGTCTCGGACATATGGAAAAGGTCGGTACCTATCCACGTGATTTAGAAAAAAATGGTTTCTTTTTGCCTCATCATGGTGTGTTAAGAGAGAGTAGTTCTACTACTAAATTGAGGGTAGTTTTTGATGGTAGCTGTAAAAGGTCTGCTCAATCTTCCTTGAATGAGGAACTAGCACCTGGTCCTGCATTGCAAAATGATTTGCCCACAATTATAAATCGGTGGAGACGTTTTAAAATTGGGTTTCGGGCAGATTTGGAGAAGATGTTCCGACAAATACTTGTGGTACAGGAACAACGAAAGTTTCAACAAATTTTGTGGAGAAATAGTGGCTCTGAACAGATATCAATTTATAAGCTCTCAACGGTTACTTATGGTACTACACCCGCTCCTTTTCTTTCGATTAGGGTTTTACAACAACTAGCGTTGGACGAAAAGGAAAAATATCCGATGGCATGTAATGTGCTCAATTCAGATACTTATGTCGATGACGTAATTTCTGGAGCTGATAGTCTATCTGAAGCTTACCATTTGCATACTCAATTATGTAGTTTACTTAATGAAGGCAAGTTTAATTTACGTAAATGGACAACAAACTCGAAGGAATTGCTAGAATTGATTCCTGTAGACTACAGAGAAAAATCTGATATATTTGAACTAAATCAACCTAATACCGTAAAGGCTCTTGGACTCGAGTGGAACACGATAGACGACTGCTTTTCATTTAAGATCAATATTGAAGATACATCAGTAGTTACCAAAAGAAGTTTACTCTCAGACTCAGCAAAACTTTATGACCCTTTAGGCTGGCTTTCCCCTACTACAATTCTTGCTAAAATTGAATTTCAAAATTTGTGGTTGCTTGGCATTGAATGGAATGATCGCTTACCTGACGCTATGCAAAAAAGATGGTTAACATACCGCGAAAATCTAAAGTTTCTTGAAAGAATTAAAATTCCTCGTTGGATCGGAACGTTTAAATGTGGTTCAATTGAAATTCATGGTTTTTCCGATTCATCTAAGTTGGCTTACGCGGCTGCTGTCTACGCTAAGACTATTTCAGATTTGGGTACAAAAGTGTATTTAATACAAGCGAAAACTAAAGTAGGTCCTATAAAGCGGTTAACTATACCTCGAATGGAATTATGTGCTGCTACTTTATTGGCTAAATTAGTTGACAGAATAACTTCTTCACTTGATCAAGATATTTCAAATGTTTATTATTGGACTGATAGTACAACTGTACTTTCGTGGATACGTGGTCAGTCATCTAAGTGGCCCGTATATGTTGGAAACAGAGTGGCAGAAATCCAACGCAGATGTCATGCTTCTCAATGGCGATACATATCTACACGTGAAAATCCTGCTGACTGCGCTTCCCGTGGTATATCTTCGAATGAATTGGTTGAACATGAACTATGGTGGCATGGCCCTAAATGGCTATCGGAACCTGCAGAAAATTGGCCAAAACAACCGAAACTAAATCTAAATGAAATGGATGAAATTTCTACTGAACCAACTTTAAATATGCACTCGGTTGTAGCTGAAATAAAACAATATCCAGAAATATTAACAAGATTTTCTTCACTTTGCAAATTGATACGTGTTACTGCATACATATTTCGTTTTAAACACAATACTCAAAACTATAAACATTCACAAATAAAAGGTAACGGTAAGATGACAGGGTTTCTTTCAACCGAAGAACTAAAATTTGCTCGTTTAAGGCTTGTTAAACTTTCACAAGAGGTGGATTTTTTGCAAGAGATTTCTGAACTTCAAAAGAGAGGTCAAATTATAAAAAATAGCGCTTTAGCTCAACTTTGCCCATTTTTTGACTCCTCTCAAATACTTAGAGTTGGCGGTAGAATTCAAAATTCTGACCTTGATTATTGTTCTAAACACCCAATTTTACTTAAAAAGCAAAATCCTTTGACTAATTTATTATTTCTAGATGCACACATAAAAACTTTACATGGCGGTTTGATCCAAATGCAAGCTTACGTCCTACGGGAATATTGGATAATATCAAGTAGAAGTATTGCTAAACGTGTCTTGCGAAAATGTATAACGTGTTTCAAATATAACGCAAAGGCAGCCCAGCAGATGATGGGAAATCTCCCTAGTGTTCGTCTTAAACCTGCTCGTCCGTTTAAGCACAGTGGAGTTGACTATGCCGGTCCAATTGCTATAAAACAATCCACTGCAAGAAACTCAGTAACTACAAAGGGCTACATTTGTTTGTTTATATGTATGACTACGAAAGCTTTACACTTGGAAGCAGTAACAAACCTGTCAACCGATGCTTTTTTGGCCGCTTTCAGGCGTTTCGTGTCCCGCCGTGGCCCTTGTACCGACTTGTACTCAGACTGTGGTACGAACTTTGTTGGAGCTAATAAGGAGCTACAAATTCTTTATAATCGCAGCAAATCATCGATTTCATATGAGATAAGCGACTGCCTGGCCGCAAATGGTACGAAATGGCATTTTATACCTCCAGCCTCTCCAAACTTTGGTGGTCTTTGGGAGGCTGGCGTGAAGTCTACAAAACACCACTTAAAGAGAGTGATGCAGAACCGTATTTTGACATTTGAGGAGCTTACAACGCTTTTAGCCCAGATTGAGAGCTGTTTGAATTCCAGACCCTTGTGCCCTCTAAATTCCGAACCATCTGACTGCAATGCGCTCACCCCAGCTCATTTCTTGATTGGGGAACCTACTCTATGTGTTCCGGAAGAAGATTTACTGGATGTCAACATTGATCGACTAAATAGATGGAAAACCGTCGAAAAGCTGAAGCAACATTTTTGGCGACGTTGGTGTAACGAATGGCTGTGTCGACTTCAAGCTAGGCCCAAATGGCTCAAAATAACTGAAAACCCTAAAATTGGTGATTTAGTGGTCGTATTCGATGAACGAGGTGCCCCTGGAGAATGGCCGCTTGCCCGAATCCAAGATATTCATCCCGGCAAAGATGGTTGTGTAAGGGTCGCCCAATGTCTAAAGTTGCCCTGTTACCTACAAATGATAGCTTTAATGCCGAAGAAAATGATTACAACTTTAAACTACATGGTGATGATGATTCTTCCTCGGTTTAAGCACTGTCGTCCTTAGTGGGGGAGAATGTTGGTGAACAACTTTAATATTTATATTTTGTATTATTTTATTTGCATTAATTTGTTATTTTTTCTTTTTAACAATTTAAGTTATTTTTTTTGAATTTCATTGCTAGTGTGAACAATGCACATAAAAGCTTACGCACTTTTTTGTTTAATTTTGGTAGTTCTATGCAGATTTACTTAAATGAGATTTATTTTCTCTCATTAAAGTAAATGCAGTAAAAGAAGTGCGAAAAATACTGGTTTTTTGCTACGCACTTTTTACCATATTCGCATGTATGTAAATATGTATGTTATATGCGTAAGCTATATTTAAATATTGATACGCACTTTTTTTGGCTCTTTTTAAATTGAAATTATTATTAAAACTTACTTGCTTTTACTGCCTCGCTGCGAACAGAAGATTTTTCATACATTTAATTATATTTAATTAGTTTTCAAATATTTAATAAAATTAAATAACGGTTTAAATAAATACCCTACATAAGAGTTTAAGGATTTTTATTCCGTTTAAATAAAAAATATTGAAAATTATTTTAACTTAGAAAAGTTAAAATCTCGTACAACAGGTGATCACAGATTTCCTTTATTTTGGCCCTAGCTCTTCTAGTTTAGCCAGAAAATGGACTTTTATGTTTTCTATCAAAAATCGACTTCTGGTAGGATTGACAGGTGATCACAGATTTCCCTTATTTTGGCCCTAGCTCGTCTAGTTTAGCCAGAAATTGGACTTTTATGTTTTCACACAAAAATCGAGTTTTGACAGGAAATACAGGTGATCACAGGTTTCCTTTATTTTGGTCCTAGCTCTTCTAGTTTAGACATAAAATGGACTTTTATGTTTTGTCTCAAAAATCGAATTCTGATTCTGAATCGAAATCTGATCACAGATTTCCTTTATTTTGGCCCTAGCTCGTCTAGTTTAGCCAGAAAATGGACTTTAATGTTTTCACTCGAAAACCAAGTTTTGGTAGGAAATACAGGTGATCACAGATTTCCTTTATTTTGGCCCTAGCTCGTCTAGTTTAGCCAGAAAATGGACTTTTATGTTTTCTATCAAAAATCGACTTCTTGTAGGATCGACAGGTGATCACAGATTTCCTTTATTTTGAAACTAGGTCTTCTAGTTTAGCCAGAAAATGGACTTTTATATTTTCTCTCAAAAAACGACTACTTATAGGATCGACAGGTGATCACAGATTTCCTTTATTTTGGCCCTAGCTCTTCTAGTTTAGACAGAAAATGGACTTTTATGTTCTGTCCCAAAAATCGAATTCTGGTAGGAAATACAGGTGATCACAGATTTCCTTTATTTTGGCCCTAGCTCTTCTAGTTTAGCCAGAAAATGGACTTTTATGTTTTCTATCAAAAATCGCCTTCTGGTAGGATTGACAGGTGATCACAGATTTCCTTTATTTTGGCCCTAGCTCGTCTAGTTTAGCCAGAAAATGGACTTTTATGTTTTCACCCAAAAATCGAGTTTTGACAGGAAATACAGGTGATCACAGATTTCCTTTATTTTGGCCCTAGCTCTTCTAGTTTAGACATAAAATGGACTTTAATGTTTTCTCTCAAAAAACGACTTCTGGTAGGATCGACAGGTGATCACAGATTTCCTTTATTTTGGCCCTAGCTCGTCTAGTTTAGCCAGAAATTGGACTTTTATGTTTTCTCTCAAAAATCGACTTCTGGTAGGATCGACAGGTGATCACAGAATTCCTTTATTTTGGACCTAGATCATATAGTTTAGCCAGAAAATGGACCTTTTATGTTTTCACTCAAAAATCGACTTCTGGTAGGAAATACATGTGATCACAGATTTCCTTTAGTTTGGCCCTAGCTCGTCTAGTTTAGCCAGAAAATGGACTTTTATGTTTTCACTCAAGAATCAAGTTTTGGTAGGAAATACAGGTGATCACAGATTTCCTTTATTTTGGCCCTAGCTCGTCTAGTTTAGCCAGAAAATGGACTTTAATGTTTTCTCTCAAAAAACGACTTCTGGTAGGATCGACAGGTGATCACAGATTTCCTTTATTTTGGCCCTAGCTCGTCTAGTTTAGCCAGAAAATGGACTTTTATGTTTTCACACAAAAATCGAGTTTTGACAGGAAATACAAGTGATCACAGGTTTCCTTTATTTTGGTCCTAGCTCTTCTAGTTTAGACATAAAATGGACTTTTATGTTTTGTCTCAAAAATCGAATTCTGATTCTGAATCGAAATCTGATCACAGATTTCCTTTATTTTGGCCCTAGCTCGTCTAGTTTAGCCAGAAAATAGACTTTAATGTTTTCACTCGAAAACCAAGTTTTGGTAGGAAATACAGGTGATCACAGATTTCCTTTATTTTGGCCCTAGCTCGTCTAGTTTAGCCAGAAAATGGACTTTTATGTTTTCTATCAAAAATCGACTTCTTGTAGGATCGACAGGTGATCACAGATTTCCTTTATTTTGAAACTAGCTCTTCTAGTTTAGCCAGAAAATGGACTTTTATGTTTTCTCTCAAAAAACGACTACTTGTAGGATCGACAGGTGATCACAGATTTCCTTTATTTTGGCCCTAGCTCTTCTAGTTCAGACAGAAAATGGACTTTTATGTTCTGTCCCAAAAATCGAATTCTGGTAGGAAATACAGGTGATCACAGATTTCCTTTATTTTGGCCCTAGCTCTTCTAGTTTAGCCAGAAAATGGACTTTTATGTTTTCTATCAAAAATCGACTTCTGGTAGGATTGACAGGTGATCACAGATTTCCTTTATTTTGGCCCTAGCTCGTCTAGTTTAGCCAGAAAATGGACTTTTATGTTTTCACCCAAAAATCGAGTTTTGACAGGAAATACAGGTGATCACAGATTTCCTTTATTTTGGCCCTAGCTCTTCTAGTTTAGACATAAAATGGACTTTTATGTTTTGTCTCAAAAATCGAATTCTGGTAGGAAATACAGGTGATCACAGATTTCCTTTATTTTGGCCCTGGCTCGTCTAGTTTAGCCAGAAATTGGACTTTTATGTTTTCTCTCAAAAATCGACTTCTGGTAGGATCGACAGGTGATCACAGAATTCCTTTATTTTGGACCTAGATCATCTAGTTTAGCCAGAAAATGGACCTTTTATGTTTTCACTCAAAAATCGACTTCTGGTAGGAAATACATGTGATCACAGATTTCCTTTATTTTGGCCCTAGCTCGTCTAGTTTAGCCAGAAAATGGACTTTTATGTTTTCACTCAAAAATCAAGTTTTGGTAGGAAATACAGGTGATCACAGATTTCCTTTATGTTGGCCCTAGCTCGTCTAGTTTAGCCAGAAAATGGACTTTAATGTTTTCTCTCAAAAAACGACTTCTGGTAGGATCGACAGGTGATCACAGATTTCCTTTATTTTGGCCCTAGCTCTTCTAGTTTAGCCAGAAAATGGACTTTTATGTTTTCTCTCAAAAATCGACTTCTGGTAGGATCGACGGGTGATCATAGATTTCCTTTATTTTGGCCCTAGCTCGTCTAGTTTAGCCAGAAAATGGACTTTTATGTTTTCACACAAAAATCAAGTTTTGGTAGGAAATACAGGTGATCACAGGTTTCCTTTATTTTGGCCCTAGCTCGTCTAGTTTAGCCAGAAATTGGACTTTTATGTTTTCTCTCAAAAATCGACTTCTTGTAGGATCGACAGGTGATCACAGATTTCCTTTATTTTGGCCCTAGCTCGTCTAGTTTAGCCAGAAAATGGACTTTAATGTTTTCTCTCAAAAAACGACTTCTGGTAGGATCGACAGGTGATCACAGATTTCCTTTATTTTGGCCCTAGCTCTTCTAGTTTAGACATAAAATGGACTTTTATGTTTTGTCTCAAAAATCGAATTCTGGTAGGAAATACAGGTGATCACAGATTTCCTTTATTTTGGCCCTAGCTCGTCTAGTTTAGCCAGAAATTGGACTTTTATGTTTTCTCTCAAAAATCGACTTCTTGTAGGATCGACAGGTGATCACAGATTTCCTTTATTTTGGCCCTAGCTCGTCTAGTTTAGCCAGAAAATGGACTTTTATGTTCTGTCCCATAGGAAATACAGGTGATCACAGATTTCCTTTATTTTGGCCCTAGCTTTCTAGTTTAGCCAGAAAATGGACTTTTATGTTTTCACTCAAAAATCAAATTTTGATAGGAAATACAGGTCATCACAGATTTCCTTTATTTTGGCCCTAGCTCGTCTAGTTTAGCCAGAAAATGGACTTTTATGTTTTCACTCGAAAACTGAGTTTTGGTAGGAAATACAGGTGATCACAGATTTCCTTTATTTTGGCCCTAGCTTGTCTAGTTTAGTCACAAAATGGACTTTTATGATTTCACTCAAAAATCAAGTTTTGGTAGGAAATACAGGTGATCACAGATTTCCTTTATTTTGGCCCTAGCTCTTCTAGTTTAGCCAGAAAATGGACTTTTACGTTTTCTCTCAAAAAACGACTTCATCGACAGGTGATCACAGATTTCCTTTATTTTGGCCCTAGCTCTTCTAGTTTAGACAGAAAATGGACTTTTATGTTTTGTTCCAAAAATCGAATTCTGGTAGGAAATACAGGTGATCACAGATTTCCTTTACTTTGGCCCTAGCTCGTCTAGTTTAGCCAGAAAATGGACTTTTATGTTTTCTATCAAAAATCGACTTCTTGTAGGATCGACAGGTGATCACAGATTTCCTTTATTTTGACCCTAGCTCGTCTAGTTTAGCCAGAAAATGGACTTTTATGTTTTGTCCCAAAAATCGAATTCTGGTAGGAAATACAGGTGATCACAGATTTCCTTTATTTTGGCCCTAGCTCGTCTAGTTTAGCCAGAAAATGGACTTTTATGTTTTCTCTCAAAAAACGAGTTTTGGTAGGAAATACAGGTGATCACAGATTTCCTTTATTTTGGCCTAGCTCTTCTAGTTTAGACAGAAAATGGACTTATATGTTTTGTCCCAAAAATCGAATTCTGGTAGGAAATACAGGTGATCACAGATTTCCTTTATTTTGGCCCTAGCTCGTCTAGTTTAGCCAGAAAATGGACTTTTATCGACTTCTTGTAGGATCGACAGGTGATCACAGATTTCCTTTATTTTGGCCCTAGCTCTTCTAGTTTAGCCAGAAAATGGACTTTTATGTTTTCTCTCAAAAAACGACTTCTGGTAGGATCGACAGGTGATCACAGATTTTCTTTATTTTGGCCTTAGCTCTTCTAGTTTAGCCAGAAAATGGACTTTTATGTTTTCACTCAAAAATCAAGTTTTGGTAGGAAATACGGGTGATCACAGATTTCCTTTATTTTGGCCCTAGCTCTTCTAGTTTAGCCAGAAAATGGACTTTTATGTTTTCTCTCAAAAATCGAGTTTTGGTAGGAAATACAGGTGATCACAGATTTCCTTTATTTTGGCCCTAGCTCGTCTAGTTTAGCCAGAAAATGGACTTTTATGTTTTGACAAAAAAATCAAATTTTGGTAGGAAATACAGGTGATCACAGATTTCCTTTATTGGGGCCCTAGCTCTTCTAGTTTAGCCAGAAAATGGACTTTTATGTTTTCACTCAAAAATCAAGTTTTTGTAGGAAACACAGGTGTTCACAGATTTCCTTTATTTTGGCCCTAGCTCGTCTAGTTTAGCCAGAAAATGGACTTTTATGTTTTCACTCAAAAATCAAGTTTTGGTAGGAAATACAGGTGATCACAGATTTCCTTTATTTTGGCCTTAGCTCGTCTAGTTTAGCCAGAAAATGGACTTTTATGTTTTCACAAAAAAATCAAATTTAGGTAGGAAATATAGGTGATCACAAATTTCCTTTATTTTGGCCCTAGCTCGTCTAGTTTAGCCAGAAAATGGACTTTTATGTTTTCTATCAAAAATCGACTTCTTGTAGGATCGACAGGTGATCACAGATTTCCTTTATTTTGGCCTTAGCTCTTCTAGTTTAGCCAGAAAATGGACCTTTATGTTTTTTTTTTATGTTTTGTCCCAAAAATCGAATTCTGGTAGGAAATACAGGTGATCACAGATTTCCTTTATTTTGGCCCTAGCTCTTCTAGTTTAGCCAGAAAATGGACTTTTTTTCTATCAAAAATCGACTTCTGGTAGGAGCGACAGGTGATCACAGATTTCCTTTATTTTGGCCTTAGCTCTTCTAGTTTAGCCAGAAAATGGACCTTTAGGTTTTTTTTATGTTTTGTCCCAAAAATCGAATTCTGGTAGGAAATACAGGTGATCACAGATTTCCTTTATTTTGGCCCTAGCTCTTCTAGTTTAGCCAGAAAATGGACTTTTATGTTTTCTATCAAAAATCGACTTCTTGTAGGATCGACAGGTGATCACAGATTTTCTTTATTTTGGCCTTAGCTCTTCTAGTTTAGCCAGAAAATGGACCTTTATGTTTTTTTTTATGTTTTGTCCCAAAAATCGAATTCTGGTAGGAAATACAGGTGATCACAGATTTCCTTTATTTTGGCCCTAGCTCTTCTAGTTTAGCCAGAAAATGGACTTTTTTTCTATCAAAAATCGACTTCTGGTAGGAGCGACAGGTGATCACAGATTTCCTTTATTTTGGCATTAGCTCTTCTAATTTAGCCAGAAAATGGACTTTTATGTTTTCTCTCAAAAATCGAGTTTTGGTAGGAAATACAGGTGATCACAGAATTCCTTTATTTTGGCCCTAGCTCGTCTAGTTTAGCCAGAAAATGGACTTTTATGTTTTCTATCAAAAATCGACTTCTTGTAGGATCGACAGGTGATCACAGATTTCCTTTATTTTGGCCCTAGCTCGTCTAGTTTAGGCAGAAAATGGACTTTTATGTTTTGAAAAAAATATCAAATTTTGGTAGGAAATACAGGTGATCACAGATTTCCTTTATTGGGGCCCTAGCTCTTCTAGTTTAGCCAGAAAATGAACTTTTATGTTTTCACCCAAAAATCGAGTTTTGACAGGAAATACAGGTGATCACAGATTTCCTTTATTTTGGCCCTAGCTCGTCTAGTTTAGCCAGAAAATGGACTTTTATGTTTTCACTCAAAAATCAAGTTTTGGTAGGAAATACAGGCGATCACAGATTTCCTTTATTTTGGCCCTAGCTCGTCTAGTTTAGCCAGAAAATGGACTTTTGTGTTTTCACTCAAAAATCAAGTTTTGGTAGGAAATACAGGTGATCACAAATTTCCTTTATTTTGGCCCTAGCTCGTCTAGTTTTACCAGAAAATGGACTTTTATGTTTTTTATCAAAAATAGACTTCTTGTAGGATCGACAGGTGATCACAGATTTCCTTTATGTTGGCCCTAGCTCTTCTAGTTTAGCCAGAAAATGGACTTTATGGTAGGATCGACAGGTGATCACAGATTTCCTTTATTTTGGCCCTAGCTCTTCTAGTTTAGCCAGAAAATGGACTTTATGGTCGGATCGACAGGTGATCACAGATTTCCTTTATTTTGGCCCTAGCTCGTCTAGTTTAGCCAGAAAATGGACTTTTATGTTTTGACAAAAATATCAAATTTTGGTAGGAAATACAGGTGATCACAGATTTCCTTTATTGGGGCCCTAGCTCTTCTAGTTTAGCCAGAAAATGGACTTTTATGTTTTCACCCAAAAATCGAGTTTTGACAGGAAATACAGGTGATCACAGATTTCCTTTATTTTGGCCCTAGCTCGTCTAGTTTAGCCAGAAAATGGACTTTTATGTTTTTTATAAAAAATAGACTTCTTGTAGGATCGACAGGTGATCACAGATTTCCTTTATGTTGGCCCTAGCTCTTCTAGTTTAGCCAGAAAATGGACTTTATGGTAGGATCGACAGGTGATCACAGATTTCCTTTATTTTGGCCCTAGCTCGTCTAGTTTAGCCAGAAAATGGACTTTTATGTTTTCACTCAAAACTCAAGTTTTGGTAGGAAATACAGGTGATCACAGATTTGGACTTTTATGTTTTCTCTCAAAAATCGAGTTTTGGTAGGAAATACAGGTGATCACAGATTTCCTTTATTTTGGCCCTAGCTCGTCTAGTTTAGCCAGAAAATGGACTTTTATGTTTTCACCCAAAAATCGAGTTTTGACAGGAAATACAGGTGATTACAGATTTCCTTTATTTTGGCCCTAGCTTTCTAGTTTAGCCAGAAAATGGACTTTTATGTTTTGTCCCAAAAATCGAATTCTGGTAGGATATACAGGTGATCACAGATTTCCTTTATTTTGGCCCTAGCTCGTCTAGTTTAGCCAGAAAATGGACTTTTATGTTTTCTCTCAAAAATCGACTTCTGGTAGGATCGACAGGTGATCACAGAATTCCTTTATTTTGGACATAGATCATATAGTTTAGCCAGAAAATGGACCTTTTATGTTTTCACTCAAAAATCGACTTCTGGTAGGAAATACATGTGATCGCAGATTTCCTTTATTTTGGCCCTAGCTCTTCTAGTTTAGCCAGAAAATGGACTTTTATGTTTTCACAAAAAAATCAAATTTTGGTAGGAAATACAGGTGATCACAGATTTCCTTTATTTGGGCCCTAGCTCTTCTAGTTTAGCCAGAAAATGGACTTTTATGTTTTCACTCAAAAATCAAGTTTTTGTAGGAAATACAGATCACAGATTTCCTTTATTTTGGCCCATTTCGTCTAGTTTAGCCAGAAAATGGACTTTTATGTTTTAACCCAAAAATCGAGTTTTGACAGGAAATACAGGTGATCACAGATTTCCTTTATTTTGGACCTAGCTCGTCTAGTTTAGCCAGAAAATGGACCTTTATGTTTTCACTCGAAAACCAAGTTTTGGTAGGAAATACAGGTGATCACAGATTTCCTTTATTTTGGCCCTAGCTCGTCTAGTTTAGCCAGAAAATGGACTTTTATGTTTTCTATCAAAAATCGACTTCTTGTAGGATCGACAGGTGATCACAGATTTCCTTTATTTTGGCCCTAGCTCTTCTAGTTTAGCCAGAAAATGGACTTTATGGTAGGATCGACAGGTGATCACAGATTTCCTTTATTTTGGCCCTAGCTCGTCTAGTTTAGCCAGAAAATGGACTTTTATGTTTTCACTCAAAAATCAAGTTTTGGTAGGAAATACAGGTGATCACAGATTTCCTTTATTTTGGCCTAGATCTTCTAGTTTACACAGAAAATGGACTTATATTTTTTGTCCCAAAAATCGAATTCTGGTAGGAAATACAGGTGATCACAGATTTCCTTTATTTTGGCCCTAGCTCTTCTAGTTTAGCCAGAAAATGGACTTTTATGTTTTCTATCAAAAATCGACTTCTTGTAGGATCGACAGGTGATCACAGATTTCCTTTATTTTGGCTCTAGTTCTTCTAGTTTAGCCAGAAAATGGACTTTATGGTAGGATCGACAGGTGATCACAGATTTCCTTTATTTTGGCCCTAGCTCGTCTAGTTTAGCCAGAAAATGGACTTTTATGTTTTCACCCAAAAATCAAGTTTTGACAGGAAATACAGGTGATCACAGATTTCCTTTATTTTGGCCCTAGCTCGTCTAGTTTAGCCAGAAAATGAACCTTTATGTTTTCACTCGAAAACCAAGTTTTGGTAGGAAATACAGGTGATCACAGATTTCCTTTATTTTGGTCTTAGCGCTTCTAGTTTAGCCAGAAAATGGACTTTTATGTTTTCACTCAAAAATCAAGTTTTGGTAGGAGATACAGGTGATCACAGATTTCCTTTATTTTGGCCCTAGCTCTTCTAGTTTAGCCAGAAAATGGACTTTTATGTTTTCGCAAAAAAATCAAATTTTGGTAGGAAATACAGGTGATCACAGATTTCCTTTATTTGGGCCCTAGCTCGTCTAGTTTAGCCAGAAAATGGACTTTTATGTTTTCACCCAAAAATCAAGTTTTGACAGGAAATACAGGTGATCACAGATTTCCTTTATTTTGGCCCTAGCTCGTCTAGTTTAGCCAGAAAATGAACCTTTATGTTTTCACTCGAAAACCAAGTTTTGGTAGGAAATACAGGTGATCACAGATTTCCTTTATTTTGGCCCTAGCTCGTCTAGTTTAGCCAGAAAATGAACCTTTATGTTTTCACTCGAAAACCAAGTTTTGGTAGGAAATACAGGTGATCACAGATTTCCTTTATTTTGGCCCTAGCTCGTCTAGTTTAGCCAGAAAATGGACTTTAATGTTTTCTCTCAAAAAACGACTTCTGGTAGGATCGACAGGTGATCACAGATTTCCTTTATTTTGGCCCTAGCTCTTCTAGTTTAGACATAAAATGGACTTTTATGTTTTGTCTCAAAAATCGAATTCTGGTAGGAAATACAGGTGATCACAGATTTCCTTTATTTTGGCCCAAGCTCGTCTAGTTTAGCCAGAAAATGGAGTTTTATGTTTTCACTCAAAAATCAAGTTTTTGTAGGAAATACAGGTGATCACAGATTTCCTTTATTTTGGCCCTAGCTCCTCTAGTTTAGCCAGAAAATGGACTTTTATGTTTTCACCCAAAAATCGAGTTTTGACAGGAAATACAGGTGATCACAGATTTCCTTTATTTTGGCCCTAGCTCGTCTAGTTTAGCCAGAAAATGGACTTTTATGTTTTCACTAAAAAACCAAGTTTTGGTAGGAAATACAGGTGATCATAGATTTCCTTTATTTTGGCCCTAGCTCTTCTAGTTTGGCCAGAAATGGACTTTTATTTTTTCATCCAAAAATCGAGTTTTGGTAGGAAATACAGGTGATCACAGATTTCCTTTATTTTGGCCCTAGCTCTTCTAGTTTATACATAAAATGCCTTTTATGTTTTCACTCAAAAACCAAATTTTGGTAGGAAATACAGGTGATCACAGATTTCCCCTATTTTGGTCCTAGCTCTTCTAGTTTAGCCAGAAAATGGACTTTTATGTTTTCACTAAAAAACCAAGTTTTGGTAGGAAATACGGGTGATTACAGATTTCCCTTATTTTGGCCCTAGCTCTTCTAGTTTAGCCAGAAAATGGACTTTTATGTTTTCACTCAAAAATCATGTTTTGGAAGGAAATACAGGTGATCACAGATTTCCTTTATTGTGGCTTTAGCTCTTCTAGTTTAGCCAGAAAGTGGACTTTTATGTTTTCACTAAAAAACCAAGTTTTGGTAGGAAATACGGGTGATTACAGATTTCCTTTATTTTGGCCCTAGCTCCTCTAGTTTAGCCAGAAAATGGACTTTTATGTTTTCACCCAAAAATCGAGTTTTGACAGGAAATACAGGTGATCACAGATTTCCTTTATTTTGGCCCTAGCTCGTCTAGTTTAGCCAGAAAATGGACCTTTATGTTTTCACTCGAAAACCAAGTTTTGGTAGGAAATACAGGTGATCACAGATTTCCTTTATTTTGGCCCTAGCTCGTCTAGTTTAGCCAGAAAATGGACTTTTATGTTTTTACTAAAAAACCAAGTTTTGGTAGGAAATACAGGTGATCATAGATTTCCTTTATTTTGGCCCTAGCTCTTCTAGTTTGGCCAGAAATGGACTTTTATTTTTTCATCCAAAAATCGAGTTTTGGTAGGAAATACAGGTGATCACAGATTTCCTTTATTTTGGCCCTAGCTCTTCTAGTTTATACATAAAATGCTTTTTATGTTTTCACACAAAAACCAAATTTTGGTAGGAAATACAGGTGATCACAGATTTCCTTTATTTTGGTCCTAGCTCGTCTAGTTTAGCCAGAAAATGGACTTTTATGTTTTCACTAAAAAACCTAGTTTTGGTAGGAAATACGGGTGATTACAGATTTCCCTTATTTTGGCCCTAGCTCTTCTAGTTTAGCCAGAAAATGGACTTTTATGTTTTCACTCAAAAATCAAGTTTTGGAAGGAAATACAGGTGATCACAGATTTCCTTTATTGTGGCTTTAGCTCTTCTAGTTTAGCCAGAAAGTGGACTTTTGTGTTCTCACTAAAAAATCAAGTTTTGGTAGGAAATACAGGTGATCACAGATTTCCTTTATTTTGGCCCTAACTCTTCTAGTTTAACTTCAACTCCTCTAGTTTATTTTTGGATGATGGTCTTTTATGTTTTTCCTAAAAAATTGAGTTTTGGTATGAAATTGCCATGTTTTAGGCCCTAGCTCCTAATTAAAATTGTACAGTAACACTCAAAACTACTCAAAGGTGAAGAACGGTGCCTGTTCCTGATTGTTATTTTGATAAGTGAAATGAGTTTAATTATTAAGTTTTCTCTATTCTAATAACATTTGTATGTTATTAGTTATTTTATCACTTTATAAAATTTTAGTATCGTAGTATTATACTTGATCTTCCCAGTTTTATTCAATTAAAACAGTAACACTACCAGTTTATTTAATAAATATACAAATTAATGTATAAACCAGTTTATATAAAACTGTGACATTTTATTATAAATGTACATATATCCTTACCTTCCCAGTCATTCATTTCTCACCTCAGTAGGTGTGAAAACGTGTCACTTTAAGTAGGGATTGCGTTGCTTTGTCGTTATTAAACGTATACATTATTTTACATGCAATATTTTGTTGCATATACATATTTTTAATGGCTCTGCAGAGAGCATTATATAGCTTTCAGTTATTGCATGTCATCTTAAAAATGAAAAAAGAAGGTAAAAAGAACAACAACTTTACAATATTAATCTCTGTACATGTTATTAATTAAATAAGTGCTTTTAATTGAAAAGCTATTTTAATATAAATTTATATATATGTGCGTATAGGTAAGATTGCAATATGAGTGACATTGCTTGGGATTATTTAATTTCTTTATTAATGTAAAGACTGCTACAACGGTACCATATAGATGAATTAATTTGTAGGATCGTTAAACAGTGAAATTGTTTGTGACCATTGCAGCCGTTCTCCGTTGATAAATTATTGGGTGCATAACTATCTAACTGCCAAAGGAGATACAGAGGCAAACACTAAAACCTATAGGATACGCCAAAATCAGAAATCAATTCTAAGTCATAGGTGGGTGTAGGACCGGTAACAAACAACTACCCTTTCCTTAATAGTTATATTTAGCCAAAAATTAATAATTATAAAACCTGACGATAACCACCACCAATTTAGGTCTTCAGTATTTTTGGTAATCTGTTGGAATTATAATTCATGACTACGTAGTAAAGTGCATTTCAATGGAAAAATTTATGGCCAACATCATTTTCACCATAAAATCTATTGTAATATTATTTAAATAATAAACATCCTGAGCATTTTACTGACTAATTTATGAAAGCCTTGAACTTAGGTGTATGTGTAAATTTATTTACAACTACTTACACTAACACCTACGATTTGATACCGGTTAGCTTTGGTGACTGTTGCCTAAATAAAGATTTTATTAATTATTTAGTTTTACCGAGGTACAGGGTTCATACTACTCCATGAACACTGTATTTTTTTAAGATTATAGACTTGACTATAGACTAGACAGCAGCACTAAAGTATGCATGCGATGCTTCCACGCCTACATAAAGGTCAACCAACAGAAGGAGGGAAAACTACTGGTGGAATAATACCATATCAGCCTTGAGAAGTAAGTGCTTAAGTGCCAGAAGGCAGTACCAAAGGAGTAGATTTAGCCCTTACCATATTATAAAAAGAGAAGCATATCATCAGGCAAGAAAAGACTTTAAGAAAGCCATTAACCAAAGCAAATCTGATAGCTTTAAGCAACTGTGCAACGAAGCAGATTCCAACCCCTGGGCAATCTGCCATCCACTCTCCCTCGACTTGATATTAATGTAGCAGAGGAAGAAATCATAAACTTATGCTCAAAAATCGGAGATATTAAAGTCCCAGGCTTAGACTGTGCCCTAATAATGCCTTAAATATGCTATTAAGTTGAAGCCGACATTGTTTACCAAACTTTTTACACAATGTCTTATGGATGGTATATTCCCAAATATCTGGAAAATTCCCCAAACAGTTTAATACCATGTATTAAAACTTGGTTACATCGTAGAAATGATGAAGTAAACTATAACCTAACTTACTTTCTCACAGGACACGGAGGATACAGAAGCTATCTCCATAGATTCAGACACGACAATTCATCCAGGTGTCCACAATGTCCAGAATATGATGAAAATGCAGAGCACGTAACATTTAAGTGTCCACGGTTTCATGCACTAAGATGGAGGCTGATGCTCCACATTGGCGAAGATATAGCGGTTCACAATATCATAGATAAAGTTATAAGGTCTCAAGAAAATTGGAATGCTTTTAGCACATTCCTTGAGGCTGTGCACAGAAAATTACGAGAGTATGAAAGCTATCGCAAGGCTCCTCAAATTGGTGTTTAAGCAGGAGATATTGAAAAAGAAGAATAGCCGATAACAGGCTAACCTGCCCGACTAGACTATAGACTAGACCATGGATTAGACTATGGACTAGACTATAGACTAGACTATAGACTAGACTATGGAGTAGACTATGGACTAGACTATGGACTAGACTATAGACTAGACTATGGACTAGACTATAGACTAGACTATAGACTAGACTATAGACTAGACTATAGACTAGACTATAGACTAGACTATAGACTAGACTATAGACTAGACTATAGACTAGACTATAGACTAGACTATAGACTAGACTATAGACTAGACTATAGACTAGACTATAGACTAGACTATAGACTAGACTAGACTAGACTATAGACTAGACTATAGACTAGACTATAGACTAGACTATAGACTAGACTATAGACTAGACTATAGACTAGACTATAGACTAGACTATAGACTAGACTATAGACTAGACTATAGACTAGACTATAGACTAGACTATAGACTAGACTATAGACTAGACTATAGACTAGACTATAGACTAGACTATAGACTAGACTATAGACTAGACTATAGACTAGACTATAGACTAGACTATAGACTAGACTATAGACTAGACTATAGACTAGACTATAGACTAGACTATAGACTAGACTATAGACTAGACTATAGACTAGACTATAGACTAGACTATAGACTAGACTATAGACTAGACTATAGACTAGACTATAGACTAGACTATAGACTAGACTATAGACTAGACTATAGACTAGACTAGACTAGACTATAGACTAGACTACTAGACTATAGACTAGACTATAGACTAGACTATAGACTAGACTATAGACTAGACTATAGACTAGACTATAGACTAGACTATAGACTAGACTATAGACTAGACTATAGACTAGACTATAGACTAGACTATAGACTAGACTATAGACTAGACTATAGACTATAGACTAGACTATAGACTAGACTATAGACTAGACTATAGACTAGACTATAGACTAGACTATAGACTAGACTATAGACTATACTATAGACTAGACTATAGACTAGACTATAGACTAGACTATAGACTATACTATAGACTAGACTATAGACTAGACTATAGACTAGACTATAGACTAGACTATAGACTAGACTATAGACTAGACTATAGACTAGACTATAGACTAGACTACTAGACTATACTATACTATAGACTAGACTATAGACTAGACTATAGACTAGACTATAGACTAGACTATAGACTAGACTATAGACTAGACTATAGACTAGACTATAGACTAGACTATAGACTAGACTATAGATTAGACTATAGACTAAACTATAGACTAGACTATAGACTAGACTATAGACTAGACTATAGACTAGACTATAGACTAGACTATAGACTAGACTATAGACTAGACTATAGACTAGACTATAGACTAGACTATAGACTAGACTATAGACTAGACTATAGACTAGACTATAGACTAGACTATAGACTAGACTATAGACTAGACTATAGACTAGACTATAGACTAGACTATAGACTAGACTATAGACTAGACTATAGACTAGACTATAGACTAGACTATAGACTAGACTATAGACTAGACTATAGACTAGACTATAGACTAGACTATAGACTAGACTATAGACTAGACTATAGACTAGACTATAGACTAGACTATAGACTAGACTATAGACTAGACTATAGACTAGACTATAGACTAGACTATAGACTAGACTATAGACTAGACTATAGACTAGACTATAGACTAGACTATAGACTAGACTATAGACTAGACTATAGACTAGACTATAGACTAGACTATAGACTAGACTATAGACTAGACTATAGACTAGACTATAGACTAGACTATAGACTAGACTATAGACTAGACTATAGACTAGACTATAGACTAGACTATAGACTAGACTATAGACTAGACTATAGACTAGACTATAGAGACTAAGATAGACTATAGACTAGACTATAGACTAGACTATAGACTAGACTATAGACTAGACTATAGACTAGACTATAGACTAGACTATAGACTAGACTATAGACTAGACTATAGACTAGACTATAGACAGACTATAGACTAGACTATAGACTAGACTATAGACTAGACTATAGACTAGACTATAGACTAGACTATAGACTAGACTATAGACTAGACTATAGACTAGACTATAGACTTAGACTATAGACTAGACTATAGACTAGACTATAGACTAGACTATAGACCTAGACTACTAGACTAGACTATAGACAGACTATAGACTAGACTATAGACTAGACTATAGACTAGACTATAGACTAGACTATAGACTAGACCTATAGATAGACTATAGACTAGACTATAGACTAGACTATAGACTAGACTATAGACTAGGACTATAGACTAGACTATAGACTAGACTATAGACTAGACTATAGACTAGACTATAGACTAGACTATAGACTAGACTATAGACTAGACTAAGACTAGACTATAGACTAGACTATAGACTAACTATAGACTAGACTATAGACTAGACTATAGACTAGACTATAGACTAGACTATAGACTAGACTATAGACTAGACTATAGACTAGACTATAGACTAGACTATAGACTAGACTATAGACTAGACTATAGACTAGACTATAGACTAGACTATAGACTAGACTATAGACTAGACTATATAGACTATAGACTAGACTATAGACTAGACTATAGACTACTATAGACTAGACTATAGACTAGACTATAGACTAGACTATAGACTAGACTATAGACTAGACTATAGACTAGACTATAGACTAGACTATAGACTAGACTATAGACTAGACTATAGACTAGACTATAGACTAGACTATAGACTAGACTATAGACTAGACTATAGACTAGACTATAGACTAGACTATAGACTAGACTATAGACTAGACTATAGACTAGACTATAGACTAGACTATAGACTAGACTATAGACTAGACTATAGACTAGACTATAGACTAGACTATAGACTAGACTATAGACTAGACTATAGACTAGACTATAGACTAGACTATAGACTAGACTATAGACTAGACTATAGACTAGACTATAGACTAGACTATAGACTAGACTATAGACTAGACTATAGACTAGACTATAGACTAGACTATAGACTAGACTATAGACTAGACTATAGACTAGACTATAGACTAGACTATAGACTAGACTATAGACTAGACTATAGACTAGACTATAGACTAGACTATAGACTAGACTATAGACTAGACTATAGACTAGACTATAGACTAGACTATAGACTAGACTATAGACTAGACTATAGACTAGACTATAGACTAGACTATAGACTAGACTATAGACTAGACTATAGACTAGACTATAGACTAGACTATAGACTAGACTATAGACTAGACTATAGACTAGACTATAGACTAGACTATAGACTAGACTATAGACTAGACTATAGACTAGACTATAGACTAGACTATAGACTAGACTATAGACTAGACTATAGACTAGACTATAGACTAGACTATAGACTAGACTATAGACTAGACTATAGACTAGACTATAGACTAGACTATAGACTAGACTATAGACTAGATATAGACTAGACTAATAGACTAGACTATAGACTAGACTATAGACTAGAACTATAGACTAGACTATAGACTAGACTATAGACTAGACTAATAGACTAGACTATAGACTAGACTATAGACTAGCTATAGACTAGACTATAGACTAGACTATAGACTAGACTATAGACTAGACTATAGACTAGGACTATAGACTAGACTATAGACTAGACTATAGACTAGACTATAGACTAGACTATAGACTAGACTATAGACTAGACTATAGACTAGACTATAGACTAGACTATAGACTAGACTATAGACTAGACTATAGACTAGACTATAGACTAGACTATAGACTAGACTATAGACTAGACTATAGACTAGACTATAGACTAGACTATAGACTAGACTATAGACTAGACTATAGACTAGACTATAGACTAGACTAGACTATCTAGACTAGACTATAGACTAGACTATAGACTAGACTATAGACTAGACTATAGACTAGACTAGACTAGACTATAGACTAGACTATAGACTAGACTATAGACTAGACTATAGGACTAGACTATAGACTAGACTATAGACTAGACTATAGATTAGACTATAGACTAGACTATAGACTAGACTATAGACTAGACTATAGACTAGACTATAGACTAGACTATAGACTAGACTATAGTCTAGTCTAGGGCCGTGGCTCTGGCTACTATCGGGGTCAGCAGGTGGCGGATAGCTGAACGACCTACAAATATGTAGGCCAGCTGCGATAGATAAGCAGTCCCCGACCATGAGCGGCAGAATTCGAGGGCGTGCTAGAAAAAGGTTACATGAGCCTAATGACGATTCTGTGACATGGCGATTAGATGCCGCCAGTAAGTAAGCATCCCCCACAAGAGGTACCCTCTAGAGAGGTGTAATTAGAAGAGTGACGTCTTCGTGGTTCCTCTAGTCATATTTAAACCCAGAAGCGTCTGTTTCATATTGAACGGCTCTCTGATCAGCGTCTGTTTCCCAAGTAAGGGGCGGCTGCGAATCAATATCCTGGCGGTTAGGTCAAAAACGCTACGGGTAGGATCCCGGAATAACAAAACAAACATGGAAAAGTTTAATAAGGAATATTCAATTACGGTGCAGGGAGTAATGACCCCAGTACCGGCGGCTTTGGGTAGTGCGCGAGCAGGCTACCAGTCGTCGAAATCCAGCGCCTGCAATGTTACCCCGGTAAGCTTGGCTAAGGTAACAGATAATGCTACAAGCAACAATCACCAGAAGGAGTGCAATAAAGGGGGAGAAAATAGCGACCAACCTATTGGTGGACAGGAACACTATTTTACTCCAGTAAGCAGTTTTTCTCGTAGTGGTACTACAAATCAAGGTGGGAAAAATCAAATAAACCCTTTCCAAAGAAGTGCGGCTACAAAAAGAACTCCACCGCAAACTACTAGCAGCAAAGAAAACACGACTCAAGAAGAGGCAATTAGTGATAATGCGCAGCCTTCAGAGTCATTCTGCCTTTTAGGGAACTTAATTGTTGATTTGATGGACTTTGTAAAACCCAAAAACAACGTACACAATGCCATTAAAGATCAATTGACCGCAATCCGAGCTATGTATAATAAAACAAGAGAAGAACTACGTAATGGTATAAATATGACATACCGACAAGAAGTAGAACAGTCCACGCAGACATCACCACGACAAGAAGTGGAACAGTCCATGCAGACATCACCGATAGCATGGCCGTCCAAAAGGGAATCGAAAAGAAATTTAGAAGACAAAACAGCTCCAAAAATGCCGACGCCGAAAAGACTGAAGCAAAGCCTTCCACAAAATAGGACAACACTAACTCCACTAGAAGAACTCCCTAGTAGAAAGCCAGAGTCGGATAACCTAGAAGCCGGATGGGCTATAGTTAAGAAGAAAAAGAATACGAGATCCCGCAAGCCTCGGCCAGATACTATGATAATATCTGCCAAAAACGATATCTCTTACGCTGATATTTTAAAGAAAATTAGGGCAGACCCTGAACTAAAAGAACTAGGTGATGAGGTAAACAAAATTCGAAGAACCCAGAAAGGCGACCTTCTTTTAGAACTTAAGTCTGGAAGCGAAAACCTAGCAGAAAGATTTAATGAAAAAATTAAAACATCTTTGGATGGATCAATGGATGTAAAAACACGAATAGATGAGATTGTTATTGAATGTAAAGATATGGATGATATCACTACAAAGTTAGAAATATGTCAATCCTTTTCCAAAGCGCTAGGTATACCAGATCTAAGAGAAAATATTGTTAAGTCCCTCCGAAAGACCTATGGAGGAACTCAATCAGCTAAAATTAGCCTCCCAACAGAAGCTGCAATGAAAGCACTCAAGCTAAAAAAGATCAAAATTGGTTGGTCTATGTGTCGCATAAGAGAAACCATTACACTCACTAAGTGTTTTAGGTGTCTGGAATTTGGCCATATTTCAAGATTCTGTAAATCTGACGTAGATAGATCGAATCGGTGTCTAAGGTGTGGACTCGATGGGCATTTAGTGAGGGATTGTCAGGCCGAGCCGAACTGCATGCTATGTAAAGCTGGAGGGAATACGGATCTAAAGCACAATGCTGGTAGCTATAGATGTCCTATATTTAGAAAGGCGTTAAGTTCCAGACACAAATGAAGTTTATTCAGCTTAATATAAACCATTGTAGTGCAGCGCAGGAGCTATTAAAACAGACCATCTGTGAACAACAAATTGACGTCGCCCTTGTTTGCGAGCAGTACAAAAAAGAGAAATGTTTGGGAAAGTGATTCAACAGGTAAAGCAGCAGTGTGGGCCTGCGGCAACAAAGCAATAGAGAAAGGTATGCACCATTTACAAGAAGGCTTCGTAAGAATTAAGATCGGTGGAATATTCGTATATAGCTGCTATATATCACCTAATATACCACAACATGAATTCGTGCAAATAATAGACAACCTAGTGAACGACGCAAATAGGCATAATCCAATTGTCATAGGAGGTGATTTTAATGCATGGGCAATAGATTGGGGTAGCCAAAGAACAAACAAAAGAGGCAAAATACTTCTGGACGCGTTTTCTAGACTTGACGTGATTCTAGCAAACAAAGGACAGGCACACACTTTTCGGAGAGCTGGTTATGGGTCAGTAGTCGACATAACCTTCGTGAGCTCTAGTTTATCAAAAGAAATGGATTGGTATGTTAGCGAACACTATACTCACAGTGACCATCAGACTGTAATTTTCACAATTAATCCTAATACATCATTAAGTATAGTATCAGACAAATTTAAATTTCAAGGATGGGCGAAAGATAAGATCGATGAAGAAGCCTTTACCGAAACCTTTTCATACCAGCAAATTGAAAATGGCCCGGTATCCGATATGGCAGAAAAAGTCTTAGCAGCACTAAAGATGGCTTGTGATGCGTCCATGCCAAGAAAGAGATCAAACCATAGAAGGAAAGAAAACTACTGGTGGAATGATAATATATCAGCCCTTAGAAGCGAATGCTTGAGAAGTAGAAGAAAATACCAAAGAAGCAGAGGCAGACCAGACTTCATAGCTAAAAGGGAAATATATCACGAAGCCAGGAAAGGCCTACAAGAAGCCATTAGACGTAGTAAATCCGAGTGCTTTAAAGAACTATGCAACGAAGCCGATGCAAATCCCTGGGGTAACGCATATCGAGTTGTAATGTCAAAGCTAAAGGGGAAGAGGTCAGCCCAAATAACATGCCCTAACCTTATTAGAGAAATAGTATCAGTTCTATTCCCGGAAGGAGAACCGTACTCAGAGCCGTATTCAATCGTGCAACAAGGCGAGATAGAAGTGACAGAGGAGGAAATAATAAACCTCTGTGCAAGGATTGGCGATAACAAAGCACCAGGCCTTGACTTCATTCCGAATAGGGCTTTAGAGATCGCTCTAAAATCAAGACCAGAGATTTTTACCAGGCTGTTCAGCAGAAGTCTCAGAGAGGGGAAATTCCCCGAGATCTGGAAGAAACAAAAACTAATTCTGATACCAAAACCAGGAAAAATATTAGGTGAACCACAATCATACCGACCAATCTGTCTACTCGACACCTTAGGCAAATGCTTGGAACGAATTGTCTATACGAGACTGTTAAAGGCAGTAGAAGAAACCTGTGGGCTATCGGATAGGCAATATGGATTTAGAAAGGCTAGATCAACAATTGATGCAGTGAATTTCGTAACTGAAACAGCTAAGAATGCAATCAATGGAAAAGGCAAGAATAGATATTACTGTGCCATAATTACACTAGACGTTAAAAATGCTTTTAATTCTGCGGGATGGAAACACATTATTTCCTCGTTAAGATCTCTTAATGTCCCCGACTACCTTATTGCAATAATAAAGGATTACTTCTCAAACAGAACACTGTGGTTCGAAACTGACAATGGTACGGAATCGTATAATATTACATCAGGTGTCCCACAAGGATCGGTCCTAGGACCACTCCTGTGGAATATTATGTACAATGGCATATTTGACTTAAGAATCCCAGAAGAAGCGACCGTTGTAGGATTCGCAGACGACGTCGCAATCCTTGTCAGAGCACGTCACCTGAATGAAGTCCAGTTATATGCGAACGAATCAATTGCAATTATTAGAAATTGGATGAAAAATATGAATCTGAAACTTGCAGAGCATAAAACGGAGGCAGTGCTTATAAGCGGAAAGAGGAAGAGAGAGACTCTTTCATTTACTGTGGGGACAACTGAAATCAAATCGTCTGAATCTATTAAATACTTAGGTATAATGGTTGACGATCGCCTAAACTTTAAGAAACACATAGAATATACATGTGAGAAAGCAACAGCTGTATCAAATGCCTTAGCAAGAATGATGCCAAACATCGGTGGCCCACGACAGAGTAGAACAATTTTAATTTCAAGGGTAACGAACTCAGTTATTCTTTATGGAGCACCAATTTGGGAATGCGCAATATCTGAAGCATCTAGAAAAAACATTTCTGCAATACATAGAAGAAGCTGCCTAAGAGTATGTAGTGGTTACAGAACAATTTCTGCAGAAGCAGCAAATGTAGTAGCGGGCATAATACCTGTGGACTTAGCAGCCAAAGAACTATCGGCTGTCTACGAAGAGAAATCTAGAAACCCACATATCCCAAAGGTGGAAATAAGCCGGATAGAAAGGGAGAAAACTATGAGGGAATGGCAGAGGAGATGGGAAAGTACAAGTAAGGGCCGATGGACCTTTCAACTAATCCCAGACATCAATATATGGATAAATAGACGCCATGGTGAGCTGAACTACCATTTGACGCAATTCCTTACAGGACATGGTATCTATAGGAGCTATTTATACCGGTTTGGCCATGACAACTCACCAAGATGCCCGAAATGCCCAGATCTAGATGAAACAGTAGAACATGTCGTTTTTAATTGCCCACAATTCTCTGGACTACGAAGCAGGTTGGAATCGTGCATTGGTGAACAAATAAGGACAGACAATATAATAGAAGCAATTCTAAAATCAGAACATAACTGGTCATTGGTGAACATGTACATAACTTCAATAAATATAGCTCTGCGAGATGCAGAGATTATTCGCAAGGCCCAGAACGTGGCCTAGGAGACGAACTCTGAGAGTTAAGGAAGTTCAGCGTCAAAGCTGACCACCCCGCGAAGTAGTACCTGGTGGCAGTTCCGCGGAGTGTGGTGTTGACGATGGAGGTGGTTTTAGTCGGTAGGAATCCGACATACCCTTTATGGGACCTATGTAAGGTTTCCTCCTCCACTATACAAAAAAAAAAAAAAAAAAAAAAAAAGACTAGACTATAGACTAGACTATAGACTAGACTATAGACTAGACTATAGACTAGACTAGACTATAGACTAGACTATAGACTAGACTATAGACTAGACTATAGACTAGACTATGGACTAGACTATAGACTAGACTATGGACTAGACTATGGACTAGACTATAGACTAGACTATAGACTAGACTATAGACTAGACTATAGACTAGACTATAGACTAGACTATTAACTAGAATATTAACTAGACTATTAACTAGACTATTAACTTTACTATTAACTAAACTATAGACTAGACTATTAAATAGACTATAGACTAGACTATAGGCTAGACTATTAACTAGACTATAGACTAGACTATTGACTAGACTATAGACTAGACTATGGACTAGACTATATACTAGTCTATTAACTAGACTATTAACTAGACTATTAACTAGACTATAGACTAGACTATTAACTAGGCAATTGACTAGGGATCAGGTCGTTGTTAGAACTTTCATGTAGACGGCTAATATATGTAGAGATTGCAATAACAAGAATGAAGAGGAAAACGTCGAACACTTTCTTTGGCTGTGTTCTAGTCTGTCCGACTTAAGATGAGTTGTCAGATCTATTTTATCTATATTCTCAAGATAGATTTGTTTATTTATATCATAGGCTGGCTTGCAACGACACCTACTATGATGTCACAGGTCGAGGTATGAACCGTTTTTGACATCACAAGTGGGTCAGTACTGGATCCAAGTCTGCTTATATGCTGACTGACTATCCTAACTAATTAGAAGAGTTGGATATAATATGTGCTTGGTCCAGATATATCTCAATTTACTTTCTATAAATATCGTAGTAATGCATAGCTTGTGATTTCTAGCTGTTGCAGTGCTATTAAACGAACTACCTGATTGATGTTAATGCAAACCATTTTCCAATGCAAACAAAATGTATGAATATTCAGAGAAGAGTAAACCAAGAAATGAAACAAAAACGAATAATGATAATAATGCAGACTAACAGGAATACAAATAATATTATTGGAAAAAATGCAACATCATTCATTGTAATTATTATTAAAAAAAAAAATACATTACCATGTTTCCATTGACTTATGGCTTACAAAAATACCCACAACAAAAATCAACATAAAAAAAATAATAAATAATAACAACAATTATCATAAAATGAATATAAAATACTGATGTGCTGGCATCAGTCCCAGCTCTGAGATTTAAATATAATCACGAATAAACACAAGTGTATACTATTTATAGTTTCAGCATTTATTAAAATCATGAAAAAATTATGTATATAAGTTAAAATAGTTATGAATTATTGTTAAGCAAAAATAAAAGGAATTCACGAAAGAATAATAGGAATAAACATATGTATAGCTATCGTTGACCCATATAGTAGGAGGAAGTATAGAATAGTAATAAAACTTATAATTTGTTTGTAAATGGCAAGAGAAGAGGCGAATGAGAAAGTGTAGCGTAGCCAATCAAGGAAATAGTATTGTTTAAATAAACCCTAGTCTTGGAATGAAATGCAAAAATTGGCAGTAGTGTTAAACTCCTGATTTTTAATGAATAGTAATAAGTGATGTAGTTATTTCATACATTACTTGGTAATGAGTGGTTCTTATCAATAACATTATTTCCTTATGTTGAAGGGGATTTGTAGCCAATTGTCTACAGCATTTGTCTACCAGACAAGAGGTTAGTGGTTCGAGTAAAGCACGATAAAAGGTTAGCATTTGGTAAACAGACCATATGTCCGGGAAAGTATGATAAGTAAATTTGTAACTAGTTAGTTTTTGGACCTCATCGAACAAAAATAAGTATTTGTTCATTTTATAAGTAAATACTACCATTATGATCCTATATTCCTTGCCTGTTTATAGGGTAAGATGCCTAAGTGCATAACGTGAACACCTGCCTTGACGGCTTATTTCACTGTGGCCTTTTTCATCCACTGTGTAGACTTCAGACGGTCTACCAAGGACTTCAACCATAAGTCGCGTAGCATGAAACAGTATTAATCCTGTTGAGATGCCAACAGCACCGAGAACTTCCCTGAAGTAAAAGGTCTACTAAACCAGTACTAGACTCCTGTCGGGCAGTGGAGTCTTTCCCGATCATTCACCAATTACATCAGTTCCATTCTCAGACCATAAAGAACGATCTTCGGAATGACTGGCAACTACCAAGTGTCAACCAGAGAATTCCCCAACCTATACTGGCGCCATACTACACGAAGAGTAAGAGATACTCAACGGGTTCAGTAATCCAGCATAAGTTGCTCTGTCACATCACCCAGTGACATCTGTAGAGATGGCAACAGCACCGGAGAAAGAATACAGACATATATGGCATTTGCATATATCAGTCCCTGAAACAACATTCTCTCCTCGCGAATTTGAGTATGAACCACAGCCATGTACTAGAACTAAACTACGTGGACCTAGAAGGAACCTCAACCAGCCAGGACAAGTCTTGCGGGCAGCTGGCCACTCGTAGTGCCAGATTATATGGTCCTCTGATTAGACCCCATATCAAATCATTCCAAGGAAAGGCCGAGGATGCATTTGATCATCACCAGTTTATAGTCTCGGCATCTCTTTTCCCCGGGATATTGCAATAACACCAAGGTGGAGATTTCATCAAGGTTAACATGCCCCTGGGGGGCTTATCGGTTAAGTATAAAAACTACGTACTGAAATTATACCTTGAACTGCCATCAAACTGCCACAATAGATAACATAGAGATAAGATAGACAATGTCTTCAAGAAGAAAGAAAGAAAAACAACACAAAATTACAGAAATATTGCACAGGAAGGAAAATGAAATGAAAATAAATTCGAAAATAAGTTGCAACAGACACATTTTTGTTTTTCAGACAAAAATTTTCTTTAGTTTTATTGTTTTTATTATTCTTTACAATAGCAATAAAAACTCATTTATCATGCTCAACATTACAATTGTAATATTTGCATTAATAATATTTAAAAGAGGAAAGCAAACCCGAAAATAATTTAAGCCATAATACCTACACATACCCAGCAAAAACTTCTATAAACAAGTAAGAGTGTTATATTCGGCTGTGCCGAATCTTGTATACCCACCATCAAATCATTGCCAAAAAGGAATGCTTCCTTATAAATAAACTTTGATATTTAAGAATCGATGCTTTTGTTATTATCAAAACAATTTTCTCATTTATTACATCTATGTATAGAGAAATTTTTGTCGAATTTTGTCGCAGTCCTTGTATTTTTAAGGTAGCAAAAAGTGTTAAAGTTATTTTCTGAGGGGACGTTTGATCAATTATGGACCGATCCTCGTCAAATTTTCTATAACGATTTTAGTTTAGGCTAGTAATGAGCTTAAAGCCATTTTCCGAAGGGGGTAGGATAAATTATGGACCGATCGTTATAAAATTTTACAAAGCGATTTAGGTTTCTATAGAATAAGTTTATGTCGAATTTCATCGCTATAGATGCTTCCTTTAGGCAAATATGAACCTTAAAGTCAGTTTCTGAAGGGGACCTTAAATGGGGGGTAGGGTCAATTATGGACCGATCCTTATAAAATTTTACAATGATATTAAACTTTCTATAAAATATGTTCGTGTCGAATTTCTATAGATGCTTATTTTCGGAGCGTTAAAGTATTTTTCTGAAGGGGACCTTATATGGGGGGTAGGGTCAATTATAAACCGATCCATATACAATTTTACAAAGCGATTTAGGTTCCTATAAAATATGTTCATCTCATCTGTTTATGTCGAATTTCATCGCTATAGATGCTTTTTTTAGTCAGTTATGAGCGTTAATGTCATTTTCTGAGCGGGACCTTATATGGGGGATAGGGTCAATTATGGACCGATGCTTATAAAATTTTACAATGATATTAAGGTTCCAAAAAAATATGTTTAATCGAATTTCATCGTTATAGCTGCTTTTTTTAGTCAGATATGAGCGTTAATGTCGTTTTCTGAGGGGGACCTTATATGGGGGATAGGGTCAATTATGGACCGATTCTTATAAAATTTTACAATGATATTAAGGTTCCAAAAAAATACGTTTAAGTCGAATTTCATCGCTATAGCTGCTTTTTTTAGTCAGTTATGAGCGTTAATGTCATTTTCTGAGGGGGATCTTGTATGGGGGATAGGGTCAATTATGGACCGATCCTTATAAAATTTTACAATGATATAAAGATTCCTATAAAATATGTTTATGTTGATTTTCAATGCTATAGCTGCTTTTATTAATCAGTTATGAGCGTTAATGTCATTTTCTGAGGAGGACCTTATATGGGGGATAGGGTCAATTATAGACCGATCCTTATAAAATTTTGCAATGATATAAAGGTTCCTAAAAAATATGTTTATGTCGAATTTCATCGCTATAGATGCCTTTTTTAGTCAGTTATGAGCGTTAATGTCATTTTCTGAGCGGGACCTTATATGGGGGATAGGGTCAATTATGGACCTATTCTTATAAAATTTTACAATGATATTAAGGTTCCAAAAAATATGTTTAAGTCGAATTTCATCGGTATAGCTGCTTTTTTTAGTCAGATATGAGCGTTAATGTCGTTTTCTGAGGGGGACCTTATATGGGGGAAAGGGTCAATTATGGACCGATTCTTATAAAATTTTACAATGATATTAAGGTTCCAAAAAAATATGTTTAAGTCGAATTTCATCGCTATAGCTGCTTTTTTTAGTCAGTTATGAGCGTTGATGTCATTTTCTGAGGGGGATCTTATATGGGGGATAGGGTCAATTATGGACCGAACCTTATAAAATTTTACAATGATATTAAGATTCCTATAAAATATGTTTATGTTGAATTTCATCGCTATAGCTGCTTTTTTTAATCAGTTGTGAGCGTTAATGTCATTTTCTGAGGAGGACCTTATATGGGGGATAGGGTCAATTATAGACCGATCCTTATAAAATTTTACAATGATATTAAGATTCCTAAAAAGTATGTATATGTCTAATTTCATCGCTATGGCTGCTTTTTTTAGTCAGTTATGAGCGTTAAAGTCATTTTCTGAGGGGGACCTTATATGGGGGATAGGGTCAATTATGGACCGATCCTTATAAAATTTTACAATGATATTTAGATTCCTATGAAATATGTTTGTGTCGAATTTCATTGCTATAGCTGCTTTTTTTAGTCAGTTATGAGCGTTAATGTCATTTTCTGAGGGGGACCTTATATGGGGGATAGGGTCAATTATGGACCGATCCTTACAAAATTTTACAATGATATTCAAATTCCTATAAAATATGTTTATGTCGAATTTCATTGCTATAGCTGCTTTTTTTAGTCAGTTATGAGCGTTAATGTCATTTTCTGAGGGGGACCTTATATGGGGGCTAGGCGAAATCGTGGACCGATATTGCCCATTTTCAATACCAAACAAACTGCATCAATATAAAATAATTGTGCAAAATCAGAATATATATACTTTTATGGGTCTTAGATGAATATTTCGATTTGTTACAAACGGAATGACAAAAACAATATACCCCCATCTTTTTTGATGGTGGGTATAAAAAGTAAGTGTTTGAAATGTTAAAATTTACTTACACAATTGCATTTTATGACATTGGAGGCAAGTACTTACCATGATCGCTTACAAATAGGGAGTTAGGTTAGTACTTACTAGGATCATTCGAAAACAAAGCTAAAATGTAAGTACTTATATAATATATTATTTGTTAGTCATTACTAGACTCCATCTATAGTCTAGACTATAGACTAGACTATAGGCTAGACTATAGACTATACTATAGACTAGACTATAGACTAGACTATAGACTAGACTATAGACTAGACTATAGACTAGACTATAGACTAGACTATAGACTATACTATAGACTAGACTATAGACTAGACTATAGACTAAACTATAGACTAGACTATAGACTAGACTATAGACTAGACTAAATAGACTAGACTATAGACTAGACTATAGACTAGACTAAATAGACTAGACTATAGACTAGACTATAGACTAGACTATAGACTAGACTATAGACTAGACTATAGACTAGACTAGACTATAGACTAGACTATAGACTAGACTAGACTATAGCAGACTATAGACTAGACTATAGACTAGACTATAGACTAGACTATAGACTAGACTATAGACTAGACTATAGACTAGACTATAGACTAGACTATAGACTAGACTATAGACGACTATAGACTAGACTATAGACTAGACTATAGACTAGACTATAGACTAGACTATAGACTAGACTATAGACTAGAATATAGACTAGACTATAGACTAGACTATAGACTAGACTATAGACTAGACTATAGACTAGACTATAGACTAGACTATAGACTAGACTATAGACTAGACCTATAGACTAGACTATAGACTAGACTATAGACTAGACTATAGACTAGACTATAGACTAGACTATAGACTAGACTATAGACTAGACTATAGACTAGACTATAGACTAGACTATAGACTAGACTATATGACTAGACTATAGACTAGACTATAGACTAGACTATAGACTAGACTATAGACTAGACTATAGACTAGACTATAGACTAGACTAGACTAGACTAGACTAGACTATAGACTAGACTATAGACTAGACTATAGACTAGACTATAGACTAGACTATAGACTAGACTATAGACTAGACTATAGACTAGACTATTAGACTAGACTATAGACTAGACTATAGACTAGACTATAGACTAGACTATAGACCTAGACTATAGACTAGACTATAGACTAGACTATAGACTAGACTATAGACTAGACTATGACTAGACTATAGACTAGACTATAGACTAGACTATAGACTAGACTATAGACTAGACTATAGACTAGACTATAGACTAGACTATAGACTAGACTATAGACTAGACTATAGACTAGACTATAGACTAGACTATAGACTAGACTATAGACTAGACTATAGACTAGACTATAGACTAGACTATAGACTAGACTATAGACTAGACTATAGACTAGACTATAGACTAGACTATAGACTAGACTATAGACTAGACTATAGACTAGACTATAGACTAGACTATAGACTAGACTATAGACTAGACTATAGACTAGACTATAGACTAGACTATAGACTAGACTATAGACTAGACTATAGACTAGACTATAGACTAGACTATAGACTAGACTATAGACTAGACTATAGACTAGACTATAGACTAGACTATAGACTAGACTATAGACTAGACTATAGACTAGACTATAGACTAGACTATAGACTAGACTATAGACTAGACTATAGACTAGACTATAGACTAGACTATAGACTAGACTATAGACTAGACTATAGACTAGACTATAGACTAGACTATAGACTAGACTATAGACTAGACTATAGACTAGACTATAGACTAGACTATAGACTAGACTATAGACTAGACTATAGACTAGACTATAGACTAGACTATAGACTAGACTAGACTAGACTATAGACTAGACTAGACTAGACTATAGACTAGACTAGACTAGACTATAGACTAGACTATAGACTAGACTATAGACTAGACTATAGACAGACTAGACTAGAATAGACTAGACTATAGACTAGACTATAGACTAGACTATAGACTAGACTATAGACTAGACTATAGACTAGACTATAGACTAGACTTAGACTAGACTATAGACTAGACTATAGACTAGACTATAGACTAGACTATAGACTAGACTATAGACTAGACTATAGACTAGACTATAGACTAGACTATAGACTAGACTATAGACAGATATAGACTAGACTATAGACTAGACTATAGACTAGACTATAGACTAGACTATAGACTAGACTATAGACTAGACTATAGACTAGACTATAGACTAGACTATAGACTAGACTATAGACTAGACTATAAGACTAGACTAGACTATAGACTAGACTATAGACTAGACTATAGACTAGACTATAGACTAGGCTATAGACTAGACTCCATCTAAGTAATTCAGACGGTATGCAGAAGTCACTGAAATTGACTTGTAATTGAGTAAGTACAAGACATGTTTTTGCTGTGTCATCCAAAGTAATGACAGTTTCCCTACACCATTTATGAGATAAATTTGGAAAAGTGTGAGGCGGTCCGAAATCTTGAAAATATCTCTAGTAGTTTTTGAGTTTATATGTAACTTTCAACAAAATCTCTTGCAAGTATACACACACATTTAGATTTATTGATTTCTTAAAACAAAAGTATATTCGTCGCCATTTTCTTTGTTGATGTTCATCAAATTTTAATCTATATTAAACTTTTCTCTTTTTCGGCTCAGCCATGCATTAATTTTATATTATTGTTTTTCATATTTCCTTTTTTTAAAAAAATGGCTTGTTTTTTCTCGGATTTACTTTTTCTGTTGCTTTTTCTTTATGCTCTCATATTTTTCTTATAACGTTGAAATGTAATCAATGAACTTTATTGAAAATTAATAAATAAAGTAAATATGCAATTTATTTATTTATAGTGTAAGAGAAACAGAAAAAGGAAAATATATACGTAAATATAATGATTACTTGGCTACAAGAAGGTTAAATACTGCATAAAAACCCGCATTAAAACAGGCCATTATCGTAGGCATTCATTAAATTTTTCATTCAACGTTCAGTTTGACAAGTGAATGAAAACATGAAGCGTTTAAGTTCGAACGTACAAAAAAAAAATATTCAGGCATGTCTGATCATATGATACCCTATTTTGAGTTTAACCAGTTTATTTGATCAAATTTTACCCAACAGTTCCTGAATTGATTTTTAACTTAGAATCACCATTTGTTACTCGACCAGCCAGATGATTAGTTATTTTAACATGAACTTGTCCTAGAAGGTATTCAATTTAATTTTTGCCATTGCGAACAATAATAATATCGTGTATTTTAAAACTTATGTCATTGACACACAAAATAATTTAAATAAAGTTTTATAAAATTACAAAACACATAGTCTCTTAAACTGGAAATAAAAAATTACAAACTTGTAAACTTTAATTACTATATACAATTACTTGATTAAACAGATATTCCTTTAGCAATTGTTTATCTATTCCACCACAAAAACTTCTGTAGTTTAAATGTTTTTAATAAATTAATTTAAAATACAATATCTATGGCAAATGCATAAATATTTACAAGTAATTACTACATACTTTACTTTCGAATTGCCTAAGACTGATGAAACACACAAACAAAACGTTTCCAAAACCTCATTAATTGGTTGCGATGTACGATAATTCTGAGGTTTGATTTCAGTTAAAATAAGTAATTGGTAAGTAGTTCGTATGAAATCTATATATTCCCCCATATCATTACATTTGGTGGGGGATAGAGGCCGAATGGCCGGATTCTAGGAACTTATGTTTCAAAAACTTGAAAATTACGAGACTTAAAAAGTTTTACTCCAAAAAGTCTATTTCTGCTTAGAGACTTTCAACGAATGCACTGAAATACCGCCCATAAAAAGAGCAGTGAACTGATTAATGCATTAGAGAATATTCAATTTACCAACAGTTAAGCAGCTATCAAATCCACAACAAGATTAATCCTGTTATAACGCGCCTTCTTAAACACCATGGTAAAAAATTTAATAGTCCTACTAATGTGGAAGGATATTGAATAATTGTGTGAAATTCTGAATATTTGCTAAACTCTGATAGAAAACAATTCTATGAACATTTTCAAACAAGATGAACTAATATCTTCTAAGACTACCACAGTCTCAACTTAACAAAATGATTGTTGTTCTCATAGGATATATCACAGGATATATTGCTAAATCGATACATATGTATGCAATGACTTTGGTAGAAGTCTATAGTCTAGTCTATAGTCTAGTCTATAGTCTAGTCTATAGTCTAGTCTAAAGTCTAGTCTATAGTCTAGTCTATAGTCTAGTCTATAGTCTAGTCTATAGTCTAGTCTATAGTCTAGTCTATAGTCTAGTCTATAGTCTAGTCTATAGTCTAGTCTATAGTCTAGTCTATAGTCTAGTCTATAGTCTAGTCTATAGTCTAGTCTATAGTCTAGTCTATAGTCTAGTCTATAGTCTAGTCTATAGTCTAGTCTATAGTCTAGTCTATAGTCTAGTCTATAGTCTAGTCTATAGTCTAGTCTATAGTCTAGTCTATAGTCTAGTCTATAGTCTATAGTCTAGTCTATAGTCTAGTCTATAGTAGTCTATAGTCTAGTCTATAGTCTAGTCTATAGTCTAGCCTATAGTCTAGTCTATAGTCTAGACTATAGTCTAGTCTATAGTCTAGTCTATAGTCTAGTCTATAGTCTAGTCTATAGTCTAGTCTATAGTCTAGTCTATAGTCTAGTCTATATGTCTAGTCTATAGTCTAAGTCTATAGGCTAGTCTAAGTCTAGTCTATAGTCTAGTCTATAAGTCTAGTCTAGTCTATAGTCTAGTCTATAGTCTAGTCTATAGTCTAGTCTATAGTCTAGTCTTATAGTCTAGTCTAGTCTATAGTCTAGTCTATAGTCTAGTCTATAGTCTAGTCTATAGTCTAGTCTATAGTCTAGTCTCTCGTCTAGTCTATAGTCTAGTCTATAGTCTAGTCTATAGTCTAGTCTATATCTAGTCTAAGTCTATTCTATAGTCTAGTCTATAGTCTAGTCTATAGTCTAGTCTATAGTCTAAGTCTATAGTCTAGTCTATAGTCTAGTCTATAGTCTAGTCTATAGTCTAGTCTATAGTCTAGTCTATAGTCTAGTCTATAGTCTAGTCTATAGTCTAGTCTATAGTCTAGTCTATAGTCTAGTCTATAGTCTAGTCATAGTCTAGTCTATAGTCTAGTCTATAGTCTAGTCTATCGTCTAGTCTATAGTCTAGTCTATAGTTCTAGTCTATAGTCTAGTCTATAGTCTAGTCTATAGTCTAGTCTATAGTCTAGTCTATAGTCTAGTCTATAGTCTAGTCTATAGTCTAGTCTATAGTCTAGTCTATAGTCTAGTCTATAGTCTAGTCTATAGTCTAGTCTATAGTCTAGTCTATAGTCTAGTCTATAGTCTAGTCTATAGTCTAGTCTATAGTCTAGTCTATAGTCTAGTCTATAGTCTAGTCTATAGTCTAGTCTATAGTCTAGTCTATAGTCTAGTCTATAGTCTAGTCTATAGTCTAGTCTATAGTCTAGTCTATAGTCTAGTCTATAGTCTAGTCTATAGTCTAGTCTATAGTCTAGTCTATAGTCTAGTCTATAGTCTAGTCTATAGTCTAGTCTATAGTCTAGTCTATAGTCTAGTCTATAGTCTAGTCTATAGTCTAGTCTATAGTCTAGTCTATAGTCTAGTCTATAGTCTAGTCTATAGTCTAGTCTATAGTCTAGTCTATAGTCTAGTCTATAGTCTAGTCTATAGTCTAGTCTATAGTCTAGTCTATAGTCTAGTATAGTCTAGTCTATAGTCTAGTCTATAGTCTAGTCTATAGTCTAGTCTATAGTCTAGTCTATAGTCTAGTCTATAGTCTAGTCTATAGTCTATAGTCTAGTCTATAGTCTAGTCTATAGTCTAGTCTATAGTCTAGGTCTATAGTCTATTCTATAGTCTAGTCTATAGTCTAGTCTATAGTCTAGTCTATAGTCTAGTCTATAGTCTAGTCTATAGTCTAGTCTATAGTCTAGTCTATAGTCTAGTCTATAGTCTAGTCTATAGTCTAGTCTATAGTCTAGTCTATAGTCTAGTCTATAGTCTAGTCTATAGTCTAGTCTATAGTCTAGTCTATAGTCTAGTCTATAGTCTAGTCTATAGTCTAGTCTATAGTCTAGTCTATAGTCTAGTCTAGTCTATAGTCTAGTCTAGTCTATAGTCTAGTCTATATAGTCTAGTCTCTAGTCTAGTCTAGCTAGTCTAGTCTAGTCTAGTCTATAGTCTAGTCTGAGTCTAGTCTAGTCTAGTCTAGTAGTCTAGTCTAGTCTAGTCTAGTCTAGTCTAGTCTATAGTCTAGTCTAGTCTAGTCTATAGTCTAGTCTATAGTCTAGTCTATAGTCTAGTCTATAGTCTAGTCTATAGTCTAGTCTATAGTCTAGTCTATAGTCTAGTCTATAGTCTAGTCTATAGTCTAGTCTATAGTCTATAGTCTATAGTCTATAGTCTATAGTCTATAGTCTATAGTCTATAGTCTATAGTCTATAGTCTATAGTATAGTCTATAGTCTATAGTCTAGTCTAGTCTAGTCTAGTCTAGTCTATAGTCTAGTCTATAGTCTAGTCTATAGTCTAGTCTATAGTCTAGTCTATAGTCTAGTCTATAGTCTAGTCTATAGTCTAGTCTGTAGTCTAGTCTATAGTCTAGTCTACAGTCTAGTCTGTAGTCTAGTCTATAGTCTAGTCTATAGTCTAGTCTATAGTCTAGTCTATAGTCTAGTCTATAGTCTAGTCTATAGTCTAGTCTATAGTCTAGTCTATAGTCTAGTCTATAGTCTAGTCTATAGTCTAGTCTATAGTCTAGTCTATAGTCTAGTCTAGTCTATAGTCTAGTCTATAGTCTAGTCTATAGTCTAGTCTATAGTCTAGTCTATAGTCTAGTCTATAGTCTAGTCTATAGTCTAGTCTATAGTCTAGTCTATAGTCTAGTCTATAGTCTAGTCTATAGTCTAGTCTATAGTCTAGTCTATAGTCTAGTCTATAGTCTAGTCTATAGTCTAGTCTATAGTCTAGTCTATAGTCTAGTCTATAGTCTAGTCTATAGTCTAGTCTATAGTCTAGTCTATAGTCTAGTCTATAGTCTAGTCTATAGTCTAGTCTATAGTCTAGTCTATAGTCTAGTCTATAGTCTAGTCTATAGTCTAGTCTATAGTCTAGTCTATAGTCTAGTCTATAGTCTAGTCTATAGTCTAGTCTATAGTTTAGTGCCGTAACCATAAATAAAATGCTTTTTCTAAGACAGACACTCCAAACTGCTGGGAACTCCTTCATGTGACACATTTTATAGTTTTGATATAATGTGAAAAGTTTTAAATTCTTTATTTGATTCTTAGGAGAAATGAGTTGCTATGCCTTGAGATGAAAATGGTATTTTCTTACAAGTGCAAGTGATGTTTTTCTAAGAATATTTTAACACATGAAAACAAAGAAAAAATAAAGAAATAAAGTAAAGCCTTATATACCAACTAAAGCTCATTAAATTGTCGCCAAATCACAAAAAGGAGATTCTAATTGTCACTGAGTCTTTTTTTAAATAAATATAGTAGTATTCGTATCTATATAGTGAGTCTATGTATATGCCAATTCTCCGGTGTACCATATATTACTAATACATACTACATGCCTCAAACTATATAAAGCTTGCTTTTATATGTATTAGTGCATATCTTTTGATAACACGATGGGACCCATAATTGGAGGGCTATAACAATTTTTTTTTAACTCTTTATAGAATTTGATTTGTACTAGCAATGTTGGTACAGGATATCTCCTATTATATTATTCACTACCTCACTCCCTTAGTTTCCGGTCAAGCTTTCAGCAAGTTATAGGTGTAAGCAAACGTTGAACTACAACTTTACACTTACAAACTTGAGAGTCTGTGTGGCGATGCACAGTGGGGCAGAATGGAAATTTTTTGGAAATAAATCTGGCATTTCTAAACGGCTGATCCGATCGGGATAAAATTTGTCGTGAGCGTAGCCAAGGAGTATTCGAGTTTAAGTTTTGAAGATGAACCCTGCAGATGCCCCAGGGACGGCGCTGTGGCGGCTCAAAGTAGGGTACCTACGACATGTAAAATTTTTAAACTCGTGCCATTTTTTTGTTTTTCACCCAAATACAAAGATTTTTATATTTTGTGAAAGCGCTCGACGAGATCTTGAAAAAACATGCTTGGACATACTACTTATCTCTTATAATATCCGAGTTATAGGCATTTAAAAATTTAGTGATACAAAATTTACCATACCTTGGTCCGCCTTTTTTTGAATACCGGGCGTAATTTTGGACCAAATGGACTCAATTTTTTTTTGTTAGTTAGACAACAAAATTTCCAATAATATACAAAAAATTTCAGATCAATATCGTTTACAGATCCAAAAATATACGTTTTTTAATTTAAAAATTCAAAAAATTTTAGATTTTTGGCGTTTTTTTGCCAAAAATGTGTCTTAACTCTTTTATTAATAAAATAAATTTTTTATTAAGAACATATAACAATTTTATAGTTTTCTAAAAGGTATCTTTACGCAGAACGCTTTGGCGTAAAAAACTTGTCCTATTTTTTGAAAATGTTGCCACTGCGTCCTCCCGAATATGACCTATTTTTTATCAAAACTTCAACTTTGGGCGACATGTTCTAAAATCCCAAAGCTGGGATCAGAAAACTGAAAGCACTTTTGGAAACCTCAATATGTTTTCTATTTACTCCAAAAGTATTTTCCCAGCCCTGAAAGAAATGTGGACCCTATGGGCAAAAAAGTAAAAAATCCCATTTTTGGGATTTTCATTCCTATTTTTGGGAATTGCGGGATGCCCTTTGACCTTTTCAATTTTTTTTTGCATATTCTTATTTGAAATGACAAATTTAACAAGCGTTGAAAATTTCATTGAGTTTTGTTCATAAATAAAGATTTTGTCATATATTACATATTTGTTTAATTTCTAAAACTATGATTTATATCAACATTTTAATAGGATCGCAGATAGCTACAACAATTTAGTCCATATTTATCCCTTAATATCATTTTTTAGTTAGATATGGAAATTCTCGACCCTTTACAAAAAATTTCAAGCCAATATCTCAATTACATTCAAAAATATGTTCATTTAAACCTGTGTCCTTTAATTTCATCTTTTTCATATTTTAGTATTAAGTATGACAGAACATACATTTGGTGTTGAATAAAATATTTGGACAATTTTTAAAAATTATTTGGTTAATTATTTTATTAAAGACTATAACATTGTATATACAATAAAAAAATTATAATTTTATTATGAGCCACGCACAACATCACCCCACACAAACCACCTTTCCCGCCCACCGAAATATAAAACACAATTTAATACAATATCATCAGTTAGTATAATAGCTTTTTTTATTTGAACTGTTTATCTTAAACATAATACAATTAATTCTTACAACCTACTTATATAGTTAATTCCTAACACTACTTATTTTCTATAAAATAATCTGTCATATCGGTATACATATCCAAAAGGTAATATAAGTCCTTTAAATCTTCCTTGTTTTGAGATGATAGAGTTTCATAACAAATCCATCTTTTTCGCATAGTTGAAAGAACAGGATCAGAAGATAGAAGTAAACTATTAAAAATATCTTCATTCTGTGATTGCCTGGAGCATTTTCTTGAGCTGAATAGTTGAACATGCTTAAAGTGGAAGAATATTCGATTCAATTATTATTTGACCATGACACAATACTTTGTGTACTGTTGGTGTTAGTTCCCTCCATGGATACAGAGATACAAGTAATTTCAGATGTGTATTCCCCAAATCAATTTCCATTAATTTTATGTTTACTATTCAGTGCCATTAAAATAATGTTAACTCTTCGAAGCAACTCCTTGTCGATTCCAGTTATTTTTGAAGTAATTTCAAAAACCTTCTCGCCATATTACCGTCATTTGTACTACCGCAACTTGGAAGTAGTTTGTCGATGTTTAATCCCATCTGAACTTTAAATTCTTCTTGGATTCTGCTCTCTCAGCTCTCTCAGTTCTTTCAATTCTTCATTATTTTTTGTTGATTTAGTGAGATTCTCTGGCCACTTCTATATTTGAGGTCGTATGCTATGTGTAAAAAGTAATCCAAAAATCGTATTCTGGCATGAAGTGGTGAAATTCTTCATTAATACTTCTGCTTTTGTTTATATTTGAGAATTGCGACTTTTTCTCATTACATATTGAGCATCTCCAGAAGGAAGAAGTTTCTGTTATGGCATTGCTGACCTTTCCATCAATCATTGTTAAGCTTAGCTGATATGATACGTTAATAGAGAATTCCTTTATTTTTATGCAAATGGGCTCCAGTGCATTTATTTCATCTTTTAAATATTCCACTAAATCTTTTGTTGTTTTCTTTGACTCCTTTATATATTCAAATCCAATGGGTCTACAAAAATTTTTTGAACCCGGAGTTGTATTGATATATATATCATCAAATGAATTTCCGATGCTTGACGATGATGGATTAAGGGAATATGAACGAATTCGTAATGGCACTAATGATGACATAAATACACTTTTGTAGTCTGCTAATGTCCGACTTCCACAAGCTTGTTTGTATTCTGGAAGTGCTGATAAACCGTCACATCCCCACTTACACATTAAGACAACATCACAGTTATGAATTTTCCTTAGTTGGTCTTCTGAAAAGTCTGACACAATTCTTGATGCTGTGTTTTCGAGCAAAGATGATATATCAATACAAGCTTCCACATCATTAACAGCAATAGGTGATGGTAGGATAGTTTGTTTTTTTCCTGGATCGTAAGTGGATCCAAAGTAAAAAATTACGAATTGGTTACCTATTAACATTTAGGACTATATTACTATAACCTGTAATTCAGTCATTGATATTTCTTATTAGTGAATGAATCGAAATTATCATTACCTGTATATTTTTACCTACATGATCATAAACGAAACAAAACGAAATGATCTGTCGAAAAAGTTAGGTAAAAAATAGTTATAAATTTCTGAAAATTTAAGCATAATAGGACCTTTCAATTATAAGGATTAGCAAACAAATAGAAAATAGGTAAATATAAGATTTAAATATGTTCTGTCATATTTAATACTAAAATATGAAATATATGAAATTAAAGGATACAGGTTTAAATGAACATATTTTTGAATGTAATTGAGATATTGGCTTGAAATTTTTTGTAAAGGGTCGAGAATTTCCATATGTAACTAAAAAATGATATTAAGGGATAAATATGGACTAAATTGTTGTAGCTATCTGCGACCCTATTAAAATTTTGATATAAATCATAGTTTTAGAAATTAAACAAATATGTAATATATGACAAAATCTTTATTTATGAACAAAACTCAATGAAATTTTGTTTCATTGTTAAATTTGTCATTTCAAATAAGAATATGCAAAAAAAAGTTGAAAATGTCAAAGGGCATCCCGCAATTCCCAAAAATAGGAATGAAAATCCCAAAAATGGGATTTTTTACTTTTTTGCCCATAGGGTCCACATTTCTTTCAGGGCTGGGAAAATACTTTTGGAGTAAATAGAAAACATATTGAGGTTTCCAAAAGTGCTTTCAGTTTTCTGATCCCAGCTTTGGGATTTTAGAACATGTCGCCCAAAGTTGAAGTTTTGATAAAAAATAGGTCATATTCGGAAAGACGCAGTGGCAACATTTTCAAAAAATAGGACAAGTTTTTTACGCCAAAGCGTTCTGCGTAAAGATACCTTTTAGAAAACTATAAAATTGTTATATGTTCTTAAAGAAAATTTTATTTTATTAATAAAAGAGTTAAGACACATTTTTGGTAAAAAAACGGCAAAAATCTAAAATTTTTTGAATTTTTAAATTAAAAAACGTATATTTTTGGATCTGTAAATGATATTGATCTGAAATTTTTTGTATATTATTGGAAATTTTGTTGTCTAACTAACAAGAAAAAATTGAGTCCATTTGGTCCCAAAATTACGCCCGGTATTCAATAAAAGGCGGACCAAGGTATGGTAAATTTTGTATCACTAAATTTTTAAATGCCTATAACTCTGATATCGTAAGAGATAAGTAGTATGTCCAAGCATGTTTTTTCAAGATCTCGTCGAGCGCTTTCAGAAAATATAAAAATCTTTGTATTTGGGTGACAAACAAAAAAATGGCACGAGTTTAAAAATTTTACATGTCGTAGGTACCCTAATTTGAGCCGCCACAGCGCCGTCCCTGGGGCATCTGCAGGGTTCATCTTCAAAACTTAAACTCGAATACTCCTTGGCTACGCTCACGCCAAATTTTATCCCGATCGGATCAGCCGTTTAGAAATGCCAGATTTATTTCCAAAAAATTTCCATTCTGCCCCACTGTGCGATGTTAGATTGTATCTAATGTGTTCTATGAAAAAATATACAACCCTAATGCATACCATGTATTTCGTGCTATTTAAATGTTGCTGCCGCTGATAATCTTGCTACAACGTTAAGCACTTAAGTGTTTCAATGATTAAAACATAACTCTGTCTGATTGTCAATCAAATCAAGACTTAAGAAAACTTTTTGGAGAAGAAGATGCAATATAAATAGATGAAATCATTAATAAACTACAACTGCCACTAAACATTTATTCTCCAAAAGTGTTGTAACCCTTTAAATGTTTTACTAGGTTATTACTATCCTTTCTGCGAACATAGTCTTTGTCTTGTATGTTTCGATGAATAATAATAATAATCTACTTTTGTAATCTTCGGTATTCGTAGTAATACATAGCATACGATATTTTATAATATTGTTCAGTTGTAATAAATGTCACTGTAGTTATTGAAGTGCAGCTAGTATGGATCTGACTATGTTTACAATTAAATGTTGGAATCATATTCAAATGCACCATATCGATTGAAAAAATAAAGCCTTGAATGTTGCTGGAATTGATATCATTTTGTTTATCAGTGTCTCAAGTTAAGTAGTATAAAATTTCTGCCCAATCGAATAACGGGAACACCTGCCAGAAACAGTATCTAAAAGACAAAATTTGATGGAAATGTTCAGAATAATAATATCTAAAACGCGTATATGTTTTAGAACAAGATCCATTAACACTTAATAGATACTTTTTAGGAACCACTAATGTATATACTTGGAAGAGAGATAGTTAGTTAGTCAGTTATTTAGTTAGTTAGTTAGCTAGTTAGTTAGTTAGTTAGTAGTTAGTTAGTTAGTTAGCTAGTTAGTTAGTTAGTTAGTAGTTAGTTAGTTAGTTAGTTAGTTAGTTAGTTAGTTTAGTTAGTTAGGTTAGGTTAGTTAGTAGTAGTTAGTTAGTTAGTTAGTTAGTTTTAGTTAGTTAGTTAGTTAGTTAGTTGTTAGTTAGTTAGTTAGTTAGTTGTAGTTAGTTAGTTAGTTAGTAGTAGTTAGTTAGTTAGTTAGTTAGTTAGTTAGTTAGTTAGTTAGTAGTTAGTAGTTAGTGTAGTTAGTTAGTTAGTAGTTAGTTAGTTAGTTAGTTAGTTAGAGTTAGTTAGTTAGTTAGTTAGTAGTTAGTTAGTAGTTAGTTAGTAGTTAGTTAGTTAGTAGTTAGTTAGTTAGTAGTTAGTTAGTTAGTTAGTTAGTTAGTTAGTAGTTAGTTAGTTAGTTAGTTAGTAGTAGTTAGTTAGTTAGTTAGTAGTTAGTTAGTTAGTTAGTTAGTTAGTTAGTTAGTTAGTTAGTTAGTTAGTTAGTTAGTTAGTTAGTAGTTAGTAGTTAGTTAGTTTAGTTAGTTAGTTAGTTAGTTAGTTAGTAGTTAGTAGTTAGTTAGTTAGTTATAGTAGTAGTAGTTAGTTAGTTAGTTAGTAGTTAGTTAGTTAGTAGTTAGTTAGTTAGTTAGTTAGTTAGTTAGTAGTTAGTTAGTTAGTTAGTTAGTTAGTTAGTTAGTTAGTTAGTAGTTAGTTAGTTAGTAGTTAGTTAGTAGTTAGTTAGTTAGTTAGTTAGTTAGTTAGTTAGTTAGTTTAGTTAGTTAGTTAGTTAGTAGTTAGTTAGTTAGGTTAGTTAGTAGGTAGTAGTTAGTTAGTAGTTAGTTAGTTAGTTAGTTAGTTAGTTAGTTAGTTAGTAGTTAGTTAGTTAGTTGTTAGTTAGTTAGTTAGTTAGTTAGTTAGTTAGTTAGTTAGTTAGTTAGTTAGTTAGTAGTTAGTTAGTTAGTTAGTTAGTTAGTTGTTAGTTAGTTAGTTAGTTAGTTAGTTAGTAGTTAGTAGTTAGTTAGTTAGTTAGTTAGTTAGTTAGTTAGTTAGTTAGTTAGTTAGTTAGTTAGTTTAGTTAGTTAGTTAGTTAGTTAGTTAGTTAGTTAGTTAGTTATTAGTAGTAGTTAGGTCTTGCACACGTAATGACAAACATATGTGTATATGTATACCCCCTATCACCACTGATGGTGGTGTATAAAACCCCTATACAGTTAAACAGAAGAGACAAAGAATAAAGAAGCGCAAGAACGAAGAAAGACTCTAAGCTAGTAAATGTAATTTTGTAAAGACAGTTGTCGTTTTAGGTACTCTTTTATTTGGTTTAACGTGTCCATTCATGTTTACTTTGGCTTCAAATAAGATTCAAGACACACATAGATTTACAGTCATATTTACTCACATGTGTATTCTCACATGCAAACGCCCTAATATAGACATTATACACCATATGTGGCATGTAAGTATGTACTACGTGAGTTCGACAACATTTGGGCATTAAGGTGGTACAATTTATATGAAGGAAAACATTTTATAGGATTAAATATTCAAAGGTTTCTTTACTTTTAATAAAATTTCATAAAAATTCTTATATTTTATCTAAAATTTTCAAAAATTTTGTACTTTTTCTTTAAGGCTACAAAGTTTGTCATCACCCTAATGTATAAATACCCATGTACATCAGTCTATTATTACCACTCTGTTGAAAGGTTATATGTGTTTATTGCCATTATGAACAGTTGATTGCATCCTATAATACAATGTTTTGCTAGTTAGTTGATTATGTTGCAACAGGACAACGAGTAACTGCAAAAACAACAAAAATTTATTAAAATAAGTCAGAAACCCTTAGCAGCAGTTTCTCAAGTTTAATCAGATTGTAATACACTTTTTCTTACAAAATTTTTCTATTTCACTATATTTGTCTGGATAAAATTTTAATTCATTAGAAGAAAAAATATTGGAAAACATTATACTGAATAATAAAATAGAATAAATATAAATTACATACACACATATGTATTGGAAAATTGCGTTATGTCCTGAATGTTAAGTAATAAAAAGATGATGTAATTTAAAATGGGATTTTGGAGGCAGTGTTTGGTGTCTGTTATAAATGTATTGAAGCAAATTTTTAAATTAAAGATATTCATCATACGCTTTTAAATTACTTGCTTTTGTCACACTAAGAGTATGAGTGTTATTAAATAAGAATAGGATTATATATTACTTATACGTAATGATGTTTCTTGGAGAATATGTTTAGCGTATTTAAATATTCCAGCTAAGATATTAGAAATATTGGTCGTATAGCTATTAAACTATAAAAGTATCTTTTGGATCCTTATTAGCTTTAATTCATATCCCTAATTCTGTAGGTTTCTAAATGAAACAACGAAAAACAATCAACATGTAAAACACTGCAATGCATTGCTTCGTCAAATTTATGTTAAAATCAGTCTTTAAGACGATACCTATTACTTGTATATTAACCCTGTCTGAGTTTGGTTATATGTCTAAAAGTTGTAACACAATCACTTTGAGTTCAAATTTAAGATGAGAGTAAAATAAACGACTATTATAAGTTGAAGTAGTCTGAAACAGACAAATAACAATGTTTCTGGCAATTGCGGTTAGGGCGTGATTCAAACAGTTGACAATAGCCTCCAAACAGAATGTCGAAGTGCTTTACGTGAACACCTGCAATGTTGGCCTCATTTCACGGTGGTCTTTTTTACCTACATGGTGTGCTTCTCGACTCACCAACGCCCCTTTGTGCATCTTATACGCAAGTGTCAATTTTTGTATATGGTTTTTCCGGTTCATATACAAGCATATTTCTTAAGATCCCGAGCTATTTAATATCTTGCCATAGCAGTCCCATTGAGGGGATTGACAGGTATTATGCGTCAAGCTCAATCGAACTATGACAAAGGAAAAGGCAATAACTGGTTAGAGTCGATAGAAGTGGCGGACCCAACATCAAGTGAAAATGGCCTAATGATGTTATGAAAAATAACCTATCCCTACCGGCATTCTCATCATCTTAAGACTCATACCAGTACATTCCTTAACCTCTTAAAGGAGCCCAATCACACTACTGAGATGGCTTTGTTGTTACGGCAACAGCACCTAGGGACAACAAATTGGTAGTCCGAAACACGGATCCATTTTTTTGTTGTTGGAAAATGGCCACAAGAACCTACTGTACCTGTGTCAAGCTCAATCAAACAACGACAAAGGAAAAAGCAATCACTGGTTAGAGTCGATAGAAGTGGCGGACCCAACATCATGTTATGAGGAATGCCCTGTCCCTACCAACATTCTCATCATCTAAAGACTCGCCCTGGTGCATTCCTTAACATCTTAAAGGTGGCCAAGCCCCCTGTTGTGATGACTCTATTTTTTCTGCAATAGCACCTAGGGACAAAAATAGGTTGTCGGAAGCTCGGATCCATTATTTTGTTTGTTGGTAAATGGCTACAAGAACCTACTGTGATAAGTTGGGCACGTTTTAGAGTAAACTCCAATACACTCAACTATGAAGGAAAATCGCTGATAAATTAATGATAAAGGTATTAATACCAACGTCTCAACCAACTCCATCGCTACTTCAACCGTCCGAGATCTCCACTAATACATAATATTACAAGTATCTGATGGTACAACGGATACCCAATCTTTGCATTATCAGCTCAAATCTAAAATTTTATTAATCCACAGCTTTACCCTGCGGATTCATGCAATTTTTGTTTAAACCACAGACACTACGTGGATCCCGAAGGAATTTCAACTAACTCACCGGCCAGGACAAAGTCCTGCGGGCAACTGACCACGCGTAGTACCAGATTATCTGGTGCTATGGTACAACCAAAATACATTTGGTCATCAGCACTTTATTGTCCCGGTAGACTAGTGCTACTGATAGTATATCTTTATCCCGGGAAAGCAATACATCAAGATGGGATCTATCATCAAGGAAACATGCCCCGGAGGAACTAGCATGCATATAAAAAACCCTTAAAAAAATTACTTAAAACTCCAGTATCACAATGAAATTCAGTTCAGAATCACTTTCTGATTCGATTAAGTTATCACCGCCTGTTTGTCCGTAGCAGGTAGCAATTTTCAGGATAATTTCACAAAATTGGGTATCATATGGTCGCTTACACCTGACTATAGTTTCATACATGTTTGAAAGGTAGTTGTTAGTAGGTGTGCATAATATTGAAATCGGTTAAGAACTTTGATTCCTTTGAATTTTATATGAAAAATTTAATTTTTAGAGAAAATTTTTCATTTTATTTGAAAAGAATGAATTTATTAAAATTAAGTTTAATTTTAGTGAAAGTTTATTTTTCTAGGTATAATTTAATTTTCTATAAAAAATTTTTAATTTTTGCATTAGAGCAAATCTATATTATATTCATTCTATGAACGCTACAAAACTCAGTAACCGCTTTGTCGTTTAGAAAAGTTTACTTAAGGCCTCTTTAACAAAAAACAACAACAATGCATAACTAGCTTATAAGCAGTTGGTACATGAAAATATGAGAAGCGCATAGTAAGCACTGTTTTTATGAACTTAAAAACTTGAAGAACCTTTTTTAAGGCATGTATAAATTGATGTATGTATATCAAAGGGTAAATAACATGCTGATACCACTTATTATATATCATTGGAAAGCTAATGAAGTGTACTTTTCAAAAAAATTTAAATATTTTTAAAACCTGCCTATTATATGGTGAAAATAGTCACATAAATTATATATATATTTTTTCATAAAAAACTCTTTATATAGACTACAATTTCCATGTGAAATGTTCAAAATCAATCATTTTGGTTTTGACAGTAGAATTTAAACGATTTTTTTATTTCTTTTACAAATAATCACAACATCATAAATTGATTTATCCACATAACAACTGATGTCTAGAAAATATAAAAGGGTTCCTATTGTTGCAGCTTTTTCTTTAACTTGCTGATACTTTTGTATATCAATTTGTTTAACTCACGCGTTTCAAATCAATTTAACTTTATAAAATTGAAAAATATTACTCAAACTCTGACTTAGAAAAAAAATGAAAACAACAAAGAAACAATGACAAAATTGCAATAAAACTTTTCAAATTTCTTTCACAATAGCAACCAATAAGTATTTTCGTCTAACTAAAATTTATGATAACAGCCAAATGAGACAGAGCAAAAGATATACAGAATGATATAAATTTTAAATACAAAACTAAAGCCCAAGAAAGAATAGAATAGAAAAACTTTAAAGTGTTTTAAATGTTGCGTCATACATGTACTCCATGTTGAGTGGACTTAAAGTAAAATGTTACCATTAGTTCTGCTAGTTTATAGTTTTTGGCTGAAGCCTGCAAGCAATGTGGGTTACTGTTTATAGACATGTATATTTTACTGTATGTACATTTCTTTCATTTCAATAACACATACAGACCTACACACATTAAAAACAAAAGGAAACATTTTCGGCTATGGCTAATGGGAAAAATTGGCACTAAAACATAATCATGCATTTCAAGCCTATCCATAAAAAGTTAATAGGAAATTTGCTACACATCTACGTACATATTCGAGAAAGTAAATGTGAAAAAATCTATCACTGCATAAGTTTAAAATAAATAGAATTATAGAAATAGAAATAAGTTATGCTACGTTTTTTTCTACTTTTTTCTTTTTTTCTACACTTTTTGGCTAAGTGACCCATCTATAGATAATATTGCCAATTTTGACACACAAAACCAATAAATCAATGACGACTGCAAAGAAGAAAACAACTTTAGTAAAAACTCAAAATGCACGCAATAAACTTTGCATACGAAACGATATGTACTACCAACGTAATGGATTGGAAACAGATACAAAGTTGGAAAACAAATATTGTTCTTCCCTCAAATGATGCCCTACATTTGTTCGAATTGATAGGAGGCATTGTTGGAAAATTCAAGACTTTTGTTGTGATGACAGTATTACTTTCATAAAAATGTATATTAAATAAAATAAGCGTTATTCAGATAAGTGTTAAAATGAAATTTCTCTGTAAGCTATATCGGACACCGTACGTGTATTTAGTCACACTTAGTAGCTTCCAAAAGACATTAAGTAATAAAGAATATAGACAAGT